>NW_008333064.1:32299-38092 GCF_000622305.1 Nannospalax galili
CAGACACCCTCTTCTGACCTTTGCAGACACCGCACTACATGGGTGCACTTACATGCATACATGTAGGCAATACATTCACACACATTAAAAAATATAAAATATTGTTTAAAATATGTATTCTTTAGCCTCACCTCTCTTGGCTCAGCATGTAAACTACCTGTCTCCTCTCTCCCTTAGCACAAAACAACACCTTCACTCACACTTGTTATCTAAGCTGAATATGCACTAAGAACATACATTAGAAAAGGAGATATATCTAAAAGTAGTTAACCTTCCTACGAAATGACTGTTTACTGGTATAATAATTAACAATAAGATTATTAGAATAAACTAATTGATAAGATATAAAATACACATGGTATCAACAGAACACAAATGTTCCAGGCATCAACAGAAAGTTATGCTTCTGCATTTCCCCTTTAAGAAAACAAAACTATGGCTGCTAGCTCTAATAGCCCAAAGTAGTCTATTTGTCTATTTACCTACGGAAAGAAATTGTCATAAAAATATTTTAAAACTGCACCTATACCTACAAATTCCTCTGTGACTACATGTAAATGCAGCCAGTTTCTCTTTCACAAGGAAAAAGGTAGTATCTATCTACCACCAGACAGAGGTAGTTATTGAACTAGTTTACCCTAGAAAAAGAAGTAGTGCTAGTTGAACCTCCCAGTGACAATGTGGATCATAGAAGAGTCTAGGTTGGGCTCCACAGACAAGACACACCAACCTTCTCAGCCCCAGAAAGTGGACTTTATATTACATCTTCTCCTACCATATCATTTCTTAAAATTTAAGAATATTTGAGAACCAGGTATAATAGCAGGTGCCTGTCATTTCAGCATTTAAAAGGTTGAGGCAGGAGGATAGGTGGTTCAAGTGCAAGGCCAGCCTAGGCTACCTGCAGAGACTGTTTATAAAACTAGAAAATAAGACACACACACACACACACACACACACACACACACACACGATTCCATGATTTGTTGGTTATAATGGTTTCCCTGGGAATGGAAGTTGATCTGAGACTTGGGTACACATAGCCACACTTCCCATGGGACAAACACAGCACTGCTACGGAGAGGGCAAGGACCACCTCCAACCAGTCCAGGCTTGAAAAGTCACTTCTTTTCACCATCCTTGAATCTAATGGTTTGGTCCAGGGCTAAGCGACACTAGAAAAGAAGAGGTGGTATGAAGTCAAGGGCCTGTGTGGTCGGGTTGTTGGTTGCAGGCAGAGAAGCAGTCACAGGCAGTAGCTTTTTAACATGTTTGGCCTGGTCAGAGGGCTGGAGCACCATGCCGAGAACACCCATAAGGGTGCCTTTTTCTGGACCGAGCCCCCATGCTGGAATCTGTTTTCCTTCCTGCGCATACCTCAGTTCAAGCCAAGGACTCCACAGGCTGATCTCCAACAGCCTTTCATCTTTTCTAAATGATAATAGCAGTTTACCCCCACAAGACCCAGTTTCCACCAATTCTTTTTTAAATTTTTATTCTGATTGACATATAATTGTACATATTTACAGAGTCTTCATGATCTTTCAATATACAGAGACAACACATAAAGATCAAATCAGGCAATCAGATCTACCCACCATTCTCTCTTCCGGCTATTTTGAAATACAGGATGAATTTTTGTTAACAGTCGCCCTACCGTGTTTTCTGTGTATTTCATTTAGTGGTCAATTCTAGCACATAGCAGCTTGTGTATGTTTACTTATTACACGAATGCATTCTAGCAAAGTGCACAGCTGTCAGGGAAAACTATTATCATGGGATGCCTCAGACCGAGACCAAAGTAACCGCCAGGAGGAGTGCAATCCCCAAGGCTGCAGTGTGCCCACGCCCTGACTGCTTTGGGAATGTGAACCCAGATGTCTGGTGGTGCAAGCTTGAAACACCCACCAAGAGAGCACGTGCTGCCTTGGGCCTGAAGGAGACCCCAGGCTCAGCTCGGCGTCCTCCTATATTTATTTCTACTCACTCAATATGCACCTCTCCCTTGTCAACCTGATACAACATGTTTATTTAAGAGATAATTCTGCCGCAGAGGTGTGCACAAGGCAATAAACAGCTTTGCAGGCAATTCAATGCAGAAGCAAAATTGAGCTGCTGGTCAGAGGAACCAGCTGTTCATCATGAGTTTGTTCCAGTGTCACAAATGTTACTCCTGTTTCACAAGAGGACAGGAATCTATGATTGGGCCACAAACCTCTGCAGGTTGGAGACAGACAGAGGCGATTAAAGCCCTTCTCAGCATGCAGGGCATTCACAGGACAGTGCCCTGGGATTATGGGACTGTGTGTGTGCTGTTCTTTTTCTCTCTTTCTCCCTGCCTCCTGCACCCCCCCACAGATTTTGAATTTAGTAGTTCGAGGCCAGTGAGTTTAAGGTCAGCCTGGTCTACACAGTGACTTCCAGGTCAGTCAGGACTACATATTGTCTCACAACAATAATGAAAAAGAAATCTAACCTTTTTGATTACTATTACAATAGGTATTTTCTAGGAACCAAAGGAGGTCTTTGGTTAAGAAACATTCATAGTGCTCCCCAACTCAAAGCAGCAAGGAGCTAGGCATGGTGGCGCATGCCTGTAGTCCCAGCACTTGGGAGGCAGAGGCAGGCAGATCTCTGTAAGTTCAAAGCCAGTCTGGTCTACATAGGGAGTTCCAGGACAGCTGGGGCTACAGACACCCTGTCTCCAAAACAAACCAAAACAAAACAGCAGCAAGGAAAGGGGACAGAACATTAAAATGTTACTACCATCAGCAGGATCCAGGCATGGTGGGGCATGCCTCTAACCTCGGCACTCAAGAGGCAGAGGCAGGCAGCTCTCTGTAAGATTGAGGCCAGCCTGGTCTACATAGGGAGTTCCAGGCCAGCTGGGGCTACCGACACCCTGTCTCCAAAAAACCAAAAAAAGTTAGGAGACAAGTTGAGTCTAAACAACAGGGTCAAGAAGATAATGTAAAGGATATGGCCTCCATTTCAAGCACTGAGGCTGAGCCTGACTCACACCAAGGGCATCGGCAGCAGAGTGTAGCACAGTCTCCCAAGTGAGCTGAAGGTATCTCAGAAAAGGTAGCAGAAATGCTGGGCCGGAGCCATAGGTGCACTCCTGCCCACCAGCCTGAGAAGCCGCCACTAGGAGTAAAGCAATGCCCAAAGAGCAGGGTCAAAGGATACTCCAGAAACAGAGTAAGGCAAAGATGGGCATGGTGGTGCAAACCTGTTATCGGAGCACTTAGGTAGCAATTCCAAACCCTAAAAACCAACAGAACCTGAGCACTCATGCATCCCACAGTTGAGGTTCACCTGCAGATATTCTGCACAGTCCCGTTCCCCAGAGGTCCCAGCTCACGGAGGGCTTCTGGAACAAACATTATGCAGTCCTGACTTTGTTGCAGACCCAGTGATGGCCAGATAGTACCAACATCTACTTCAAAACAAGCAGACACAGATTTAAACCCAGGCTCTTTCATTGGAGGCTGTGGGACCTTGGGCAAGTTGGTCCTCTCAATCTGCATGTTCTGTCACTTTCAGAGAGGGTAATATTCATCTCCTAGAAAGTGTGGAGGACTAACTGCTCAAAAAATTATCGCTTTTGTTTTTCATGTTTTTGAGAAGAACAGCATTAACCACAGCAAGACAGAAGGCCCTTCCACTGCAAAGAAGTTGTTACATGAGAATATATCACTGACAGCACCTGGCTAGGGAGAAAGGAAGCTTAAACCTGAGCCTCTGAGGACACAAGCTCCTTTTGAGATGATGCCTCTGTGTCTCTCCTGAGGCTGTAACAATGGTGCTTCTTTCTAGCCCAGTGGGGTTTGTGGGAAGGCGCCAAGCATCAAAACTGCCTATCCCTCTCAGAACTGAGGAAGTCCACCAAGGTTGTCCCCCCCCCACACTCTGCTTAGCAGGTATGTAGGTCTGAATGTAGCTTCTCAGAGTAGATGCCCTCCCCCAAGGTGGTGTGATGCTAGCCTGCTCACAAATGGTAGTCCTCCAGGTGCAGGCCAGGTGCTACTAGTAAGTGCCCATCTCCCTAGGCTGAACCCAAAACTTCAGGCATGCCTTTAGCAGGCATTGCTAGAAGAGTGAGGATCAACATCCTGTGTCAGGCATCACCTGCCATCTCAAAGCTTCTGACAGCAGGAAGGACAGTTTGTTTAGGAGATGTCTCACTGTTGTAGAATTGATCTTCAGATGTGGTCTTCAGAAGAACACTCCAGAGTTTTCATTCTCAGCCTTTATCAACTAAGCTATCAGGTTCTCTGACCCACTCACCTACTCTAACCCCAAAACATGGAAACAACTAGAAAACCTAGACAAGCCAGAAGCAGCTCAGTCCCAGGGCCTCTGCAGGATGTGCTACTGGTCAGTTTTGTTTTAAATCTTTAAAATGCTTCCATCTCCTTTCAGGAAGAAAGTTTCCAACAGACACAAACCTAAAACTTGGTCAAACCATAAAATCTACTGTGCTTTGAAAGGTACTAAGAAATCCAGTTTGAACTCTGTAAGTCACCACATTTTCATTATTCTCATAATACCTCTCAATTCTAGTAACCACACGTTTTAAGTCTCCCTCAAAAAAAGTATGATTCAAAAATAAAACGTGGGGCTGGGGAGGTGTCTCCGCTGGTAAAGTGCTTGCCACACAAGGCTGAGGAGTGGATCCCCGGAACCTATACAGATGTCGGATAGGCATGGTGCCTGCCTATAATCCCAGCACACAGAAAGAACAATCAGGAAATCCCCAGAGCAAGGTGGTGAGCTAGACTAGCCAAATCCAAGAGCTCAGGGTTCAAGTGAGAGACGCTGCCTCAATATATAAGATGAAGAGATCAAGGAAGACACCCAAGGCCAACCTCTGGCCTTCACACACATGGTATGCGCATGCACTCTCCCACACAGATGCAAACACACATATATGCCATCACACCAAAGTAAAACTTATGGGAAAACTAGAGACGTCTGTAGCTCAGAGGACTAAGTCAGGTCTTTAATATATCCAAGAAGTCACATCCCTCTAGCAAAAGAATCCAAAAAGTGGGACAACTTGAATATTAACAACCTCCTCACATCAGAAAGAAAGAAAAAAAGGAAGGAAGGAAGGAAGGAAGGAAGGAAGGAAGGAGGAGCTGGAGAGAGATGGCTCAGCAGTTAAGAACACTACCTACTCTTGCAAAGGATTCAGGTTTGGTTCCCACCACCCACATGGCAGCTAACGACCATCCTTAACTCCTAACGCCCTCTTCTGGCCTCTGCAGTCATTGTATGCATGGTACACCTATATACATGCAGGCAAAACATTCATACACAAAAATATAAATAAACTTAAAAATTTTTAAAGACGGAGCAGCTAAATGAAACAGTATCTTAAGAGAAATATAGCAATTCATATTTTCTTTTACAATTGGGCTTAAGGAAGTCAAAGAATCTTTAAAAATCCTGGACTCGACTCCTATCCTCAGGCCTCTTGGGGCAAGTCTATATCCCAGCCCTCCGCGCCTAGACTCCCCAAGCCACATTCACCCTTCCATCTCCCCTGCTGCTCGCTACTCCCAGTTTGGGACCTGCACCATTCCTAGTCTTGGGGCCCCAGACACCTGGGGAACCAATACTGCTTCCTGATCCTTCTCACCCAGACCAACTGAGTGCCTTTCTTGGGCCCCAGGAGCAGCGCTTCTGGTCCTGGCCCTGCCCTCACCTCTCTGGGTCCCTGGACCTGCACCACCCGCTAACTCTCCCAGCCTGCACTCCTATCCTCAGGCCTCTTGGGGTAAGTCT
>NW_008333064.1:44187-45330 GCF_000622305.1 Nannospalax galili
CCAGACAAGTATTTAACATCCACAATATATAAAGAACACAAAAGTCAAAGAATCAAGAAACCAAATGACCCAATTAAAAGATGGGCTAAAGATCTAAACAGAGAGTTCTCAAATGAAGAAATAAAGATGACTAAGAAACATCTCAAAAAGTGTTCATCCTTAGTAACTAGGGAAATGCAAATGAAAACCACCCTAAGGTATCACCTTAACTCAATAGACTGTCTAGGATCAAGAGAACAAAGGATACCAAATGCTGGCTAGGATGTGGAGAAAGAGGAATGCTCGTTTGCTGCTGGTGGGATTGCAAATTCGTGCAACCTCTATGGAAAACGGTATGGGGAACTCTTAGAAAACTAAAGATGAACCTAATGTATGACCTGATTATACCACTCCTTGGCATATATCCAAAGGACTCATCCTTTCATAGAGACACTTGTACAACCATGTTTGTTACTGCACTTTTCACAGTAGCTAAAAGATGGGAGCAACCTAAGTGCCCCTCAACTGACCAGTGGTTGACAAAATGTGGTGTACATTTATATGATGGAGTTCTATTCAGCAGTAAAGAAAAATGAAATAATGAAATTTGCAGGTAAATGGAAGGATCTAGAAACTGTTATACTTATACTAAGTAACACAGACTCAGAAAAACAAACAACGTATGTTCTCCTTCATATGTGGCATCTAGCACCAAATATTTTTAAATTCCAGGACTTTTAATAAGATGATGCTATACAGCAGTCCTTTCTGCATGAAATAACTACCATTATCACAACTTCAGCTTAGCTTGATCCATAAACATTGTCACAATTGGGCTTGTTGACGGTTGTGCGCACTCATTAAAGGAGGGCCAAGCAGGGTCATTGGACCCTCACCACATTATTCAGCCACTCTTCCCAATGAACTGTATGTAATTTGGCCCTAATCACACCTGGCCTCCTGGATTTGGGGATGGCTAAAGGATACAATCTGGGGAAGGCTAGGAAGAGAAGGCATGACCCATACTGTATAAAGGCTTTCCAGTGTACATACTCTCAGGGCATATATATATACCTCAGCAACCCCTCAGTTATCTTGGTAAGTAAGCTCAATAAATTCATTTAGTTCCCCAGTAAAACTTTAATCAAACATTGGCTCAACACT
>NW_008333064.1:47180-51323 GCF_000622305.1 Nannospalax galili
AAATCAAAGAAGAAAGAGAAAAAAAAATCCTGGACTCTCGGAAGAGTTAGAATGGTGGTTGCCAGAGGCCAGAGGGTCAGAGAAGTGGAGCAATGTTGGTCAAAGGTTCTACTTGTATTATATGTTACATTCTGGAAGTTTAATGTACAACATAGTGATTAGAGTTAATAGTGCTACATATCTGAAAAAGGCCAAGACTGAATATTAAGTACTACTCCGCCACATAGAGACAGAGACAGAGAGACAGAGACAGAGAGAGGAGGTGCCTTCATGAGCATGCCTGTGATCTGTGATAAGCAATGCACAATGTATACATACATCAAATTATCACACTGCACAGCATAAATATATACCATTTTCTCAATTATACCTCAATAAAGAAAACAAGAAAGGAAAAAAAAAAGACTCGTATTAACTCCCATATATATGTTGCACTGTGTTGAAATCAACTCCTGGCTTTATCTACACATGAATATAAAAAGCATGCTTTCTAGAAGAACTATTCCAAACAATATGTCAGTATTCAGTATGAATGACTTAGAAATTCCTAGCAATCATGTGAGGTAAAAGCAGTCTGCTTGTGTAAAATGCCGTCCACCAGGAGCTGGAAACACAGGTGTTGCAGGCAGCACTGACAGCAGTTCTTCTGACATAAACCTTAAACAGAACTCATCAGGGAAAGCAAGCAACTGGTGCTTTTTGCTTGAAGGCGCCTTGAAGAACACTCCTGCACTCAACAGTTCATGCTTACAAGCTTTCTCAAAATCACCTCATATTTTTCAGCTTTCCTTTCCCTTCAATCCTCTTCCCTACTTCACTTTTGCTAGGTAACCGTGATTATTCCAATTTTATTTCAGGTTACATCGTTAGGAATCTTCACGATTCAATGTTTGTATTTTGTTGATTACACTGTACATATACCACTGAATTAGCTATTAATGTATCCAATATTTACAATCTTGCCCTATGATGAAAAAGTCAACTGTTGACTTCTAATAAATGTTTCTAAGTAGCTCCACTAAAAAAATAATAAAAATTCACAGCAAAATTTTTATTTATTTTGGACTAGGGACTCTGGTATGTAGCTTAGCACATGCTAGGGTTCAATCCCTAACAGTCCAAAAGCAGTAACACGATGCAACATACTTACCCCACTTCACTCTTTTGTTCTGCCCGCAGCATAGCAAGCCATTGCTGTTTATACACTGAAGACAGCCATTCTAAAGGAGAAATGATTAACATGTAGTTGATAAAACTGTTATTTCTAAATTTATGTTTAAAACATCAATTTAAGAAACAGGTAGCTTATATTTTACAAATATGCTGTAACAATGTGGCTTACAGCTCTTTAACATGGTGAAGAATCCTGAGCTTTGTCTCAGACTACAGGACTTAGATAAATCCCTTGGTTAAAAGCTTGTGCTTGGACTCAAATGAGGTAGGGCAGGAGGTGGAGGCAGGACCACCTGGAATACAAGGCCAGCCAGGGCTACTTAGGAACAACCCCTAGCCACAAAAGAAAAAAGCATAAAGTTGCATTTACACTTTCTTCTCACAGCTCATAGTCATTTGTCATTTGTGAATGTCATTGCTAAGAGTGTTTTCAGTTTTTACAAAAGTTCTAGTCCCAAACCTAATAACAGATTTTTCATTTATTAAATTATCTAAGTCAACTGTGGTAGCACATGCCTCTAATTCCAGCACTTGGGAGTCAGAGGTAGCCAGATCTCTTTGAGTTCAAGGCCAGTCTGGTATACATAGCGGGTTGTAGTTTGGCCGATGCTGTGTATTGAGAGAGGTATTGGATGGATTTCTAATATATGCACACTATGTGACTGCTGGGGGAGAGCAGAGGGTAAATCATGCATCTGAGTTCTACGACGTGGAAGAGAAATTAGAAATTTGGTCAGGAGAGAAAAGAAACAGGGTCAGATAGTAAGCAGTAAAGGAAAGTGCTGGGCCTGAGATCACCAGAGTGTGAAAGGTGAGGTCCTCTAAAAAGAGAAAAGAGCAACTTCCAGAACTAAATGAGTGAAGAGATAGGAGATTTTGAGATTTGTTGATCCTGATCCCAGAGAAAATAACAAAGGTTTGGGAGGCATGGGGATAAGACATGATGAAAGTGGAGGAAGTATGAGAGAGAATATGGAGTAAGACATTGAGTGCGATGACCTGAGATCAATCTAAGTTCATGAAATAATGGAACTCAATTGTGCCTAAGATTTTGAGGTCTGTCTGTCTGTCTGTCATTTCCTCCCTCTGCTGAAGATGGACATTTGAGTTCTTTGAGACAAGAGCTCTGCCCCCAAGCTCTCCCCCGGCCCTCAGTTTACTTCTCACATGGCAGACTTTACTACTTGAGAGCATATAATAATCTACATCTACAACGTGAGCTACGTGACACTTTTTGCCTAGCCACAAAAAGTGCCACATTTAACTATATTCTGTTTTTATAAAACTGCAACTTTTCTTTGAACATACAGAAAAAATATGTTTATAAGATAGAATAAAATTTTGTTAAAGTCTTCTTATATCATTTAAATAAAAAACTTTGAAATCTACCCGTAAGTCTGAATTCTTTTTGATTTTATACCAAATAAAACACTTCAGACTCTAGATGCTGGTATCATCATGCCCTCCAGAGTCACAGAGCTTGTTCGCCTGCATTTGGACACCCCTAAAGGACTTCGGCACAGTTTTACAAACTCTAAAATTCATTTCTAAAGAGCCTTAGAGGAAGCTTGACTGGAATGACGGGTGTAATGGACTGTGGCATCTAAGATTATACCTCTGCTTGGTATTTGCACACACAAAACTAAGGGGTGGTTGCACTGCCGTTTCTTACATGCTTATATGTGACTAAGATTTTTTTTTTTTCAACAGGGCTGTGTATCTAACCCAGTTTTCTTGAGCATGCTAGGCAAGTGCCCTAATGTACGCATATACTACTAAGGGCAATCTGTCATAAATACAGACTTAACTTTAAAAAATGAAGTTGTTTCAAAAGCTTTAAATTACAATGAATAGATATATTTGATTCCAAACATTTAAGAATTTAGAATAAGAAGTCTTCTGATACACACACACACAAAAAAACACGCCAAGAAATCAGAAAACAAGCCATCCATGATAACCTCAAAAACCATAAAATATCTTAGAATAAATCTAACCAAGGAAGTGAAAGACTTGTAGGGGTGGTTTGAATGAAAATGTTTCCCATAGGCTCCAAGTATTTGGACATTTTGTCCCCAGATGCTGGTGTTGTTTTGGGAGGTCTCAGAAGGTGTGGCTATCCTGGAGGAAGCACTCACTGGGGGTGGGCTTAGAGAGTTCTTAAGCCTTGCTGGATCTCCAGTTGCTCTCCTTTCCTGTGCCTGCTGCAAGATGTAGGGCTTGGCTTCTGCTCCTTCTCTAGCCACCTCAGCCACCATGCCTCCCTGCCGTGAAGGACTGTAATTCCTTCACCATAAGCTCAAATAAATACTTCCTTCTATAAATTGATTTGGTCAGTGTTTCTACCACAGCAACAGAAAAGTGACCAATATACCTGTTTAATAAAAAAATATATTTTTCTTCTTTCTTTCTTTCTTTCTTTCTCTCTCTCTCTCTCTCTCTCTCTCTCTTTCTTTCTTTCTTTCTTTCTTTCTTTCTTTCTTTCTTTCTTTCTTTCTTTCTTTCTTTCTTTTTTTGAGACAGGGTCTCCCTGTAGCTTCAGCTGACCTTGAACTCACTCTGTAGACCAAGCTGGCTTTGAACTCACAGAGGCAAGCCTGCCTCTGCCTCCTGCTGGGATTAAAGGTGTGTACTACCATGCCGGGCCTGTAATAACAATTTAGGCTAGGTGCTGCCTAATTTAATCCCAATGCTAGTGAGGCAGAGGCAGGTGGATCTCTGGGAGATTGAGGTCAGCCTGGAATATAAAGTGAGTTCAAGGCCAGCTGTGACTACAAGGAGACCCTGTCTCAAAAAAACAAACAAAAAGAAACCCCAACAACAACCGCCCCCCACCAAAAAAACCTAAAACAAACAAAAAGCTGTGAAAATGGCCACCATACCAACAGCCTTCTGCAGATTCAACACAATACCCATTACAATTCCAACACAATTCATCACAGAAATTGAAAAAATAACCTCAAATTTCAT
>NW_008333065.1:0-242 GCF_000622305.1 Nannospalax galili
TGTTTGAGATGTTCTGTATGAAACACACAAAAAATTCAATAGAATTAAAAATAAATTTTAAAAAGTATTTTATAGCACTACTATCCTCAGGCCTCTTGGGGTAAGTCTATAGCGCAGCTCTCTGCGCCCACGCGCCGGGACTCCCTAAGCCAGATTCACCGCTCCATCACCCCCCACCTCGCGTTCTATACTCCTAGTTTGAGCCCTGTGCCATTCCTAGTCTCGGGGCCCCAGACACCTGG
>NW_008333066.1:0-460 GCF_000622305.1 Nannospalax galili
TCACAATGTTCCAATATGAGTTCACAATGTTCCAATGTGATTTCAGTATGCTTCAATGTGAAATCACAATTTTCCAATGTGCCAACACTATCTCCCCATGTGCCATTATATTCCTGCAACGTGCAAACGCAATGTGACAATATGACTTCTCAATGTTCCATTGGGAAATCACAATGCTCCAGTGTGATAACACAATGCTCCAATGTTCCAACACTATTGCCCCATGAGCGATTACATTGCTCCAATGTGGCATCACGAAGTTACAATATGACTTCAAAATACTGCTTTCTCACAACGCAATGCTCCATTGTGAAATCACAAGGCTCAAATGTGCCAACATTATTGCCCCATGTGATGTTATATTCCCATGTACCATCACAATATTACATCATGACTTCTCAATGTTCCATTGACATAACAATGCTCCAATCTTACATCACAATGCTCCAATGCCAACACT
>NW_008333067.1:0-1729 GCF_000622305.1 Nannospalax galili
TAACTTATGAATACATCCTAAGCTTTGAAGCATTGTTTTATTTCTTGAGATTTATGAGCCTCTTTTTTTTCATCCAGTTTAGAATGCTTCAATTTGGAGAAAGTAGCTACATAGCAATCCACACCTCCTGTTGATGTTACAATTTTTCTGCCTTTTCTGGAATGTTTCTTGTGGCTTATAGGGAGCAATAAAAAGCTGATTGTTTTACCCAATCTGTGGATGAAAATTGAACTACTATGATACAAGAACATTTACTTCTCAACAGGTGACCAGTTTTGAGTCCCTACAGTATATTGCTTAATGATAAAAGAACATGACAAAGTAGTAATCTTTGTCAATAAATACAAATATTTAGATGACAACTCGAAAGGGACATCACATCTATTTAACAAAATAATATTATTTGCTTTCCTAATTGGGTGTATGACCTCTCACTGATGTGCTTTATCCCTGGACTATAGTAGTAGATGTGAGTTCCCTGGTGTTGTAGAGACTTTAAAGCCAATAAAGAAACCTATTGCCTGCATGTTTAACCATCATGCCACAATTAGACCAGCAGGCACATTTGCCTGGTATGGTAGTAAGCAGGACTATTGCTGATAACACTCTCCCAGCAATCCTCATAATACCTTCCATCACAATGGGACCCAGGAAGTATAGAGGGAGCTTCAACTCACACTCAGGAAGCATTGTTCATGTCCTGCAACCAAAGTATATGGTGTGCTTAGCAGTAGTGACTTAATATCTTATTCTAGTATACAATGAACAGCCCACTGCAGGAACAACAGCCTCCAGGCTTTGGGGTTTCATAGGCTTCTATTGCCAGCAACTCACATGTAGATAGTCCATCTCTGGCACTGGGGTTATTTTTTTTCAAAACTTGCTGTTCCTTAATGTGCCTCACAACAGTTTTACAGTTTGGGGTCAGTTAAATTTCTTAACTGTTCTTTTCCCATTTTTCCAGTTACTCTTAGAAAATATATGAGGCACTAAAGGCATAACCTTCTATAACAGAACCTTTTTACAGAAGGTTCTCTGTCATCCACTGCAATTAAGTGCTTATTCATCTAGGGCCAGTGTGCTGGATAGCTTTAGTGTCAACTTGACACCCCTGGGTTCAGGGAGCCTCAGTTGAGGAATTTCCTCTATTGGACTGGCCTGTGGCCATGTCTGAGGGGCATTATCTTGATGAATGATGTCGGCCCAGCCCACTGTGTGTGGTGCCACCCCTGGGCAGGTGGTCCTGGATTGTATCGGAAACAGGCTGAGCACAGGCCAGAGGAACAACCAAGTAAGAAGCATTGCTCTGTGCTCTGTGCTTTACCTCCTGCCTCCAGGTCCCTGCTCTGCTTAAATTTCTGCCTTGGCTTCCCTCAGTGATGAACTGTGATCAGGATATGTAATCCAAATAAACACTTTCCTCACTGAAGGAAGACCTTCATAGGCCCCAAACCATAAAACAATTCTTCCTTTGCAAACAAGGAGATCCTCTTAAACTCAACCATGAGACTCTGCATATGGGCTCCTGCTTTGCAAATAAGCCCTTCCAGGAACCTTATGGTGTGGGACCCATGCTGTTTGACCAGTGTGGTACTGCAGACTCCAGCTGGTCAGTAGTCACCTCTCATTAACTAATAATGGAAGCAGACTAAGAAGTTGGCTACTTTTCTTTCCTACCAGCAACTCTTTCAACACCTATTCCTAACATTTTGTTGCCAAAACCCAGGAG
>NW_008333068.1:0-263 GCF_000622305.1 Nannospalax galili
TATGGTTCCCTCTGGTATTTGTGACTAGCTAGGCATTGTTTCTCTCTTGTAACATCGCCCCTCTCTATGATGGTTTTCCCACTTAAGGTGCCCCCACTTCCCCCTCTTTCTTCCTTACTAATACCCTTGTTCCTATGATCCTACCTCTGTTGAACTGCTTCTTTCTCTTTATCCCCTAGGTTCCTCATAAACCCTTCCCTCACCCCTCCCTCAATCTAACCCAATTTTTATCCGTATCTCCCTTCTTAAGGTCTGTTGCCTAC
>NW_008333069.1:0-234 GCF_000622305.1 Nannospalax galili
TACCACGTACCTTTATCCAGATTCATCTACTTTTCATATTTTGACTGACTTTATCTTGTTCCTTTCCTCCTTCTTTCCCCTCCCTCTTTCCTTCCCCCCCCTTTCTCCCCCATAGAACCTCTTCTCTCCCTCCTACTCTCTCTCTCTCTCTTGCTTACTCAACACACTTAAGTTAGAGACTTAACTGTAAATTAGAGAGTGTAAATTGTGTCCCTCAGTTTATTTAGTGTGTAG
>NW_008333069.1:390-802 GCF_000622305.1 Nannospalax galili
TTTCAGTTCACGACCACGCATCACATTTAGTTCTCATAGGAATTTGATCTTCTCTAACCCGTAATAGCTCCTCCGCATTTTGATTTATTAGTCTTGGCATTATCAAGTAATATGGCTAATTGTTTTCTAGATTGCCTATAAATATGAATTTGCCTGATGCTTCTTCATAATTACATTTAGGATGTGTAGTTTCTGCACTGATACCACAAAAGTCATATTAAGTCATTCTCAGTGCACTGTATCTTGTTGATGATGATATAAATGGAATTGACTTTTAAAATTTCTTTTCAAAATTGTTTATTTAAAGTATATAAAGTATAATTGATTTCTTTTATTTATGCCATATTCTTAGGACTTACTGGACTCCCTTAGTAGTTTTTGTAATTGTTTTTCAAATTATGACTTTCTGCAC
>NW_008333070.1:0-320 GCF_000622305.1 Nannospalax galili
CTGATTATTACTAGTCATAGTCAGTTACACTTGGATCCTTGGCACCTGAGTGTGTATATAAAATCATCAGGTAGATTTCAATGGTAATGTTTATCACCTCTACCAATTAACATGAAGTAAATTTTTATGCTTCCGCCTCAAATGTCTTTTCTATATACCCACTTCCCAAATGGCACCCTCCCATAGCCCCCCTCCGACTGGAGCCCATATACTCTGTCATCTCTGCTACTGTCCACTGTGTTGTCAGCACCCCCAGCCATTCCCTAGTGCTTGTCCGTCTGCTGAATCTAGTCAGCCCATCTAGAGTTCCTTGTTTTAGG
>NW_008333071.1:0-954 GCF_000622305.1 Nannospalax galili
CACACACACACACACACACACACACACACACACACACACACACACTAGACGTTCAGAGGTGAACACCGCAGCTCTGGTAGTTTGTGATCAATGGATCCAAACATAAATGAATCAGGAAGGGCTATTCCGAAAAGCCAGAGTCACTGGTGTCTGCACCGTCCACAGTAAAGAGCCTTTGAGCTCAGACTGGCTTATGCACATGAATCTATGTCTGAAAGGGTCGGATAAAGCTGGGACAGACAGAAAGAAGCAAGCCAAAAAACCTTCCTTTTCTTCCTCCCACAGCTGCAAGTCTCAAAGAGGGCATCTTGTGCTCGACACACGTCTGGTTTATTTTCACTTGGGGAGGGGGAGGAGGCTGGGAGGCAGTATGATGGTGAATCTTCCATGGGTGAATATATTAGAGAGGCTTCCTAAGGAGCCATCTGCAGTCTATGGAGAAGAGACACATGACCACTGAGTCACCTTACGTGTGCTGCACACCCGCCTTTTACAGATAAGGTCAGGCCGACATGCAGACACGCAGGGCTGCAGGAAGATTTCTCAGGACGAGGTTACCGTCTCCAGCAGTGCTGAAAACAGCAGCTTGTCACGTTCTGAGTCTTTACAAGGAAGTGCCTTGTCCCACTTCTGAGGTGCAAGAGATTCAGTTCAGAAGTCAGTTTCCTGTCACGACCTACAGTGCGTGCTGCTTACAGACACTTACAGCCATCCTCGGGGTCGGCCTCAAGAAACTCTTGAGACAGGGAATCCAGGAGAAGCCCCCCACACCCCCGTCTTCTTGCTCCAATAGGTGTAAATATGGAGGGCGGTTTGAACCTGACATTCCGGTCAAATCTAAGCAAAGCATACTGCGATCCCCAGAAGAGCTCACGCTGCAGGAAGAAATTCATTCTAAGCATCGCTGGCTATTGAGAGTGTGAGCATAGGATGTTACTGACACCTTAGGCCGTC
>NW_008333072.1:0-1411 GCF_000622305.1 Nannospalax galili
GCATCTGAATGCAGCGACACTGGCGCAGACTCCTCACCAGCCCTGGGGTCCGGACCGGTGACTGACTGGAGGAACTGAGAGAGCAGGAGAGTGACCATAGCTGGAGGAGAGCAGCCACAGCCGGTGACCACACAGGCTGACCTCCAACTTGCTATGTAGCCAAGGCTGACCTGGAACTTCTGATCCTCTTGCCTCTACTGTCCCAGTGCTGGGACACTTTCATGCCCATTTTTATGTGGTGCTGGGGGTGCAACCAAGGCTTTGTGCCAGGCATACGCTCTATAAGCTGAGTCACATCCCCAGGATGGAAAGCACATTTTATTTCTTCTTTAAGTGCACTGGCCTTTTAAAATATGTGTGTGTGTCAATTAGAATCTATGATTCTATCAAACAGTTACTGTAATTGCCAGGAAGTTGTGAAGTTGGCAGGGAGAGGGGTCTCAGTTCCACCAGTGTGACATCCTACTTTACTGGACAATATGGAAGCAGGAACAGAATGGGCACTGTGGGTGTTTGCCGTTCTGTCTTACTGTATTGCATGCATGGTTGTTTTCACACTGCAGTGGGGATACAGAACTGCTTCCACTTACAGGACCCCCTTCATGGTCATGATCTATTCTCCTCTTCCTCATGTCGCCCCCACTTTCAGGTGAGAAAAAAGAGACATTTATAGTTCATGCAGTCCTCAGAGTGGGGCGTAAATCTGCTTTCTTCTTCTTCCAGTACCAAGGATAGAGCCCAGAGACTCAGACAGGCTAAGCCAGCACTCTGATATTGAGACAGGGTCTTATTGGCCAGGTACTGAATAGTGAGTTCCCAGGGTCCTCCTCTCTCTGCCTTCCCAGCACTGGTGCTGGGATACGCTCAGATCCTCATGTTTGTACAGCCATCTCCCCAGTTCCTTTGTGTAACTTTTCACTGGCCATCCTTGTAATACCAAGCAGGAGGCACAGAGGAATGCCACATAGTGATAGTCGAATTAAGAGTCCTTTAATAATAGCCGTCAGTTGAAAGGGGATATGGCCAGAAAGAACTTTTGACCCTGAGGAGAAGCAGAGCAGGGTTTATAAAGTTTAAAATCACAATTACATCATGCCAGGGGCAAAGGCAATAACCATTGTTACATCAGGTCACTATAGTTACACCAGACCTGGGGCAGGTCAATTAACAAAGAAGTTTACAGTTAACAAAATGTTTCTAAGTTTCGGTTAAAGAAAAACAAGTTTCTTAGACTTGCAGAAACAATGGGCTCCGTGGAGATGCAGGTATAGCTGGATGAGAGAGTGTTCTGTCTGGCTAGTTGTAAGTTTCCCAGTACTGTAGAAACAGTGTACTCCATGAAATGCAGGTGCAGCCCTTATGGTGTTAGGGTCCGTGACTCGATGGGTCCCCTCCAGATAACAAATACACG
>NW_008333073.1:0-409 GCF_000622305.1 Nannospalax galili
GAGAACGTTTGGTTTTTGTCCAAGCTTTATCTACATAGCACATGGTAATTACAAGTACCAGATTGCCAGAACTAACCTTCTTGGATGTTTAACAGCCATACTTTGAGGCCTATACTAATCTGGTCAGAGGGAATTAAAGGACAATTTTTTGCTCCTTGCCCTCCAAGGTCAACCACGTTCCAGGGGACTATGAAGCATTTGTCAAAATGTCCTGTAATTGTAGTGAGTCACCTGTCCTCTTGTTCAGGGAGGCCATGGAGACCAGATGGACTTGAACCACTGTCCAGTTTACAAAGGGGAAGGTCAACACAGAGGAAACATTTCCTCTATGCTTCCAAGTGAAGCCACCCACAGTCAGGCAGGACCTTTGACTGATCTTCACATAGATGGAGCTGGTAAAAGAAAGGAG
>NW_008333074.1:0-681 GCF_000622305.1 Nannospalax galili
ATAGTTCCTTGTTCAGGGTTAAAATCATAAACTCCTGTAAAAGGTAGCAGGACATCTAGAGATTGCATAGTATGTTTTCCTTTTGGGGGAAACCAGGCCTCATTATTATTCACAAATGCAGGTCCAAATGACACCATATTTGTACATGGAACTCGTCTATCTTTTTATTTTCGTTTTGTTTCAATAACATAATAATTCTTAAAGGAGAGATTTCCCCGGTTTAGTTTCCCATTCTATCATCAGAGTTGGTTATCAGCATACTTAAATAAGAGAAAGTTATACAAATTACAAAAACAAGAAGTAATTGGGAAAGGGATATGAACCAAAGAGTAGCGGTCATCGGCGTTCCGCTGGAACTTTGTAAACAAGCAGTCTTGGTAAGAACAACGGAACCCTTGGAGTCAAAATATTGCTCTAGTGTGTAATCAAAATGTTACAATATAACTCACACCGTTCCATTGTGACATCACTGTGCTCCAATATGACATTACAATGTTCCAGTGTGACAACACAATCACCCACGTACCATTATATAGCTCCAGTGTGCCATCACAATGCTACAATATGACTTCACAATCTTCCATTGTGCTCCAGTGTGACAATACAGTCCTCCAATGTGCCAATACTACAGCCCCATGTGCCATTATATAGCTCCAAAGTGCCATCACAATGTTACAATAT
>NW_008333075.1:0-343 GCF_000622305.1 Nannospalax galili
GGAAGAGGCACGGAGGCAGCGAAAGCTGGGGTATCCGTGGGCCGATAACGGTGGAATAGCGCCCCGTGGGGAGACTGGATCACAGGATTTAGTGTTACAGCTCAAGACAAGTGACTCAGCTCAGATCTCAGTGATTCAGCTCCAGC
Source organism: Nannospalax galili (assembly GCF_000622305.1). Taxonomy (NCBI): domain Eukaryota; kingdom Metazoa; phylum Chordata; class Mammalia; order Rodentia; family Spalacidae; genus Nannospalax; species Nannospalax galili. The sequence goes on from NW_008333075.1 coordinate 147, forward strand.
TCCAAGTCTAAGTGATCCAGCTCCAAGTCTAAGTGATCCAGCTCCAACTTTATTGGGGTAAAACTAGGACTATTTATAGTGTAGAGACAGCAGAAGAAGTCTTAGCTGATAGGTACTTTTAGGATGCCTTTTTTACATAGGGCGGAGGGCTTCTATCAGGCTGTCAGACAATGCCTGATTAAAACCTGGTAGCTCCT
>NW_008333076.1:0-820 GCF_000622305.1 Nannospalax galili
ATTTTCTATGTTTTATTTTCAAAGATTTATATAACTTTATGTGTATGTGTGGGTCTTTATATATGCATGCATGTACAGGTGCCCCCAAAGGCCTGAAGGGACAGATCAGCCTGTGTACTACCCTAACAACTATACTGTACACCACTTATCATAGAAGCTTCTTTTTGCAACAGATGGAGGCTGTTTCCAGAATTGGTCACACACAGAGAATATATGTCTGAGAGATGCCCAGCCCTAAGTGACACATCTACAGCAGAACTTCTACAACTAAGGTTCATGGAATATAGTGGGACAGGGAGTAGAGAGAATAGTAATCATCCTTCAATGCTCACCAGTGAAACTTCCTCATACAAGAGTGCAATGCAGACAGAGGCCACAACTGGCCAAATTTTAGAGAAAAAGAGAATGCAGAGTCTGTGTCCCTGGATAGGACTCCTATACTAAATCTCACCCACCACAGCTCAGGGATCATTGTGGAAGAGGGGGTGGAAAGAATGTAAGAGTCAGGGCTGGTGCATGAATATAAGGAAAAAGACTTTCAGGTCTCTGGGAACCTGCTCATTTGAACTTGCAACAATGATGACAGCACGCACAAGACTCATGCAAACTGAATAAAACACAAATCCAGCATAAAACAAGGAAAATGGGCAACAGGCTGCCCGTTAAAGTGACAAATGTTCAACCTGTATAAGAAATGCACGTGTAAATAATGCACACGTAAATTATGTGGTACTTATCAGTTTATAATATACTATAAATTATAACAATATATAATATAATGCATAATATAATTATAATATAATAATATTATTACCCTAGC
>NW_008333077.1:0-304 GCF_000622305.1 Nannospalax galili
AGTTGGGGCTGGAGAGATGGCTCAGCGGTTAAGAACATTGGTTGTTCTTGCGGAAGACCCAGATTTAAATCCCAGCACCCACATGGCAGCTAACAACTGTCCCCAGTCCCAGGGGATCTGACAGCATCTGCTGACCTCTGCAGGCATTGCACCAACACGGGTGCACTTACCTACATGTAGGTAATACATGCATACACATATAATAAATAAAATTTTAAAAAAAGAAGAAAGCAAGTTGAGCAGGGGCCAGGGCAGCAAGTCAGAAAGCAGTATTCCTCCATGGTCTGTGCTCCAGGCTCCTGCC
>NW_008333078.1:0-341 GCF_000622305.1 Nannospalax galili
CTGCAGCAATGGTGTCAGCATGCAAAGACCCATGCAAACTCAAGCAGACAAAAAAAAAAAAAACCCTCTGAACAAAAAAATGAACAATAGGCCCCAATCTTAGTCAAAGAATTATTGGCAGCTGATTACTGTTGGATGAGGAAGAGCTGATATTCTAAAAGGGAGTAATTCTAGATAGGTTGACAAGACCTCAGTGCAAATTCATCCACTGCGGACATCTGGGGACAACACTAACTTGACATGATAAACATTAATACAAGTGATAGAATGTATGAATTTGAGTCAGGGGTTATGGGACAGGGCCAATGGGGAAGGGGATATAAAGGTGATTAAGATGTTCT
>NW_008333079.1:0-656 GCF_000622305.1 Nannospalax galili
AATACCAATAGTCCTCTAGAGGAGTACAATGAGAATTCCGTAGAGATAATGCAGGACATGGAACTCAAATTATAAACATGATAAAAGAATTTAGTGAATTTAAAGAACACACAAAGAAAAATCAAAGAACTGAAGGAAGATAGGGATAAACTTATGAATGAATTCAGAAAAGAGCTAGAAATACTGAAGACTACTCAGGCTGAAATGAAGAAGGAAGTGAAACATTCATTAAGCCAATTAGAAACGATAGAAGAAAGCATTGCCAATAGGATGAATGAAATGGAAAATAGAATATCAAGACTAGAAGTGAACAAACTAAACCATTCAAGCAAAGATTATGAAAAATTTAAGAAAGCTCAAGAATGATATATGCTGGAATTGTGTGACACCATAAAAAGATCAAACTTATGAATCATAGGCATAGAGGAAGGAGAAGAATCCCAAGATAATGGCATGGATCAGGTCTCCAACAGAATCGTGGAAGAAAATTTCCCAGAATTAAAGAAAGACATGCCCATACAAATACAAGAAGCACATAGAACACCAAACAGACAGGACCAGAAAAGAAACTCTCCACAGCACATTATAGTAAAAACACTAAAAGAACAAAACAAAGAGACAATACTGAAAGCTGAAAAAGAGAAACAATAAGTCAC
>NW_008333080.1:0-248 GCF_000622305.1 Nannospalax galili
TGTGTGTGTGTATGTGTATATGTGTGTGTGTATGTGTGTGTGTATGTGTGTATGTGTGTGTATGTGCATGTATGTGTGTGTATGTGTGTATGTGTGTATGTGTATGTGTGTGTATGTGTGTGTGTATGTATGTGTGTATGTGTATAGGTATGTGTGCATGTGTGTACATGTGTATGTGTATGTATGTGTGTATGCATGTGTATGTGTGTGTGTATGTGTGTATGTGCATGTGTGTATGTGTGTATGTG
>NW_008333080.1:608-752 GCF_000622305.1 Nannospalax galili
CGTGTATGTATATGTGTGTATGTGTGTGTGTGTGTGTATGCATGAACTTGCAGGGTTAGCTTTCTCCTCCCACTATGTGGGTTCTAGGGCCCGAACTCAGATCATCAGGCTTAGCAGCAAGAGCCCTTTACCCACACAGCCATC
>NW_008333081.1:0-503 GCF_000622305.1 Nannospalax galili
ATAAGACATAAAATTAAATGAGGTTTTAAAATTTAAAAAAGATCTCCATTTTATTATTAAAATACAGGGTTTCATAAAGGAAAATTCATTTCTAATACAATTGACACTAGGATGCACATGTGTTTCTAATCTCTATATATCTGATTATTACTAGTCACAGTCGGTTACTTTCTGAGCTCCTTGGCATCTGAGCATGGATATAAAGTCATCAGGTGGATTTCACTGATAATGTTTTTCACATCTACTGATTATTAAGGAGCAAATTTTTATGCCTCGAAGAATTTTTTTTTATTTATTTATAGACCGATTTCCCAGGTAGCACCCTCCCATAGCCTCCCTCCCCCAACTAGAGCCCTTATACTCTGATATCCCTGCTACTGTCTGCTGTGTTTTCGCCGCCCCCCCCCCCAAGCCATTCCCCACTATTTGCCCTTCTGGTGAATCTAGTCAGCCAGCCTACCTAGAGGTCTTTGCTTTAGGAAGGTCAGCTGTTCCTCATCTAG
>NW_008333082.1:0-438 GCF_000622305.1 Nannospalax galili
GTAGACCAGGGTGGCCTGAATCTCTCAGAGATCCCCCCGTCTCTGCCTCCTAAGTGCTGGGATTAAAGATGTGTGTCACCAATACTGACTTTAAACACTTGGTTATTGTTTTTTATTGAATTTTTAATCATATTTTTATTGATTCTTTGAGAATTTCATAAGTGTGTTTTGATCATATTCAAACCTCCTCTCCCATCTCTCAGATCCACCCTATGTCCCTCCTCCTTGCCCCACTTGCTTCCTGTCCTCTATATATTTTAACATTTTATTTATTTATTTTATGTGTATGAGTGTATTGGCTACATATATATAAGTATACCTGTGTTGTGCAAGGCCAGTGGAAGTCAGAAGGGGGTGTCAGATCCCCCGGAACTGGAGTTACAGATGGTTGCTAGCTGCCATGTGGGTACTAGGAATCGAGCCCAGGTTTCCTGCAAG
>NW_008333082.1:2555-6095 GCF_000622305.1 Nannospalax galili
CAACAAGAGGTTCAGAGAAGAGGCCTAATCGGCCTGAAGTTTCCTATGAGTGTCTGTCAAGTTAGCAGTGCAGATGGCCTGGGAGGGAGGAACATTGCTTCTGGCCAGAAGGTGTAATGCAAACAGACCAAAGACGGTGCCCACAGCAGACCCTGCAGCCTAGAAAGAGAAACAGACAGCCAAAAATCCATGGATGCTGACAGATGGGCCAAGCAGAGCCAACTGTGCTGGACTGCCCTGGATGGCCCACAGCCAGCAGCTCGGTTTTTACTATGGTCAGGTCTTTGTGCCCTTGGGCCTTCCTAAAGTAGCCTGGAGTTTAGGAAAAGAAGCAAGTATCAGGAACTGTCATGTTTGAGGGCCCAGTCACAGAAGAAATCCTCCTCCACCCCAGTCTAGGTTTAATTAGACTAAAGCTAGCTAAGAGAACTTTTAAGCTAAATGGAAAGAAGCCTTGTTTACTGACCTGTTCTCCCGAATGTCCCCCTATGCCCAGCTAGCCATGTGACTTGTTCCCTCAGCAAGGTCGGGTCTTTGCTCAAACATCTCCTTCTGCGGCTTGCAATGTCCCAGAGCGCTGAAAATCACAGGCTTCTGCTCCCCGCCTGACTCTCTACCTGCCTCCCTGCTTGGCCTTCCTTCATACTTCGGTAGCATTAGTAATATTGCTTGTTATTTGTCTTCCTGCTCAGGACATGAATTCCTGGGGAGCTGGGATCTTTTTGTTGTTGTTATTGTTCACTGTGCATCTGCAGGACCTGGAACAGTGTATGCAATAGGACCACAGTACATCTCTGCAGAATAAATTAAGATGTAAGGAACCTAGATCTATCTGTGCAGTTTTCTCATTCTCTCTCTCTCTCTCACTCTCACTCTATGTATGTATGTGTGTGCGCGTGTGTGTGTGCATGTGTATGCAGGTACACTTGTCTCTTTGTGTTTCTGTATGTCTTACTTTTTGAGAGTCTTTCAGTGAATCTGGAACTTGCCAATTCAGCTAGACTAGCTGGCCAGCAAGTCCCTGGGGTCTTCCTGACTTTGCCTCCCCTGCACTAGGATTATAGGGAGACACTCCCTTGCCTGGCTTTTTTTTAGGTTGACAAGGGAAAAAAATTGTTTTTATTTTCACATGAATGAATACACAGACTATCCCAAAGCATTCAACCCTAAACAAGCAGAATTAGTAGTGCATTTAAGCAAGGTCCCAGAATAACATCATGGGCAAAACTTAATTGTATATCTGTATACAACCAGTGAACAATTAGGAAATGAAGGTGCCATTTTTTTTCTTTCTTTGATTTTGTTCTTGATTTTGCTGTTTTGTTTTGCTTTTTTGATACAGGGTCTCCCTGTATAAACAACTGGCTTAGAACTTACTATGTAGACCAGACTGGCATTAAGCTCACATAATGCCCATAAAATACATCAGGAAAAACTTAAATGGCAGGGGAAAGCACTAGGTGTCAGCACTACAGATCTGTCCCCAGGCTGGGCATAGCTAACAAAACAGGAACAAGATGTTGTTGGGGGTCTGAGATTTGACTAGATGCCCAAGAACCCTGAGATGTGAAACTCTGGGAAAGCTCAAGGTTCTCAGCGCAACAAGCCCCATGCATACAGCCAGATAGGAAATTAAAGTTTCTGTGACTCAGTGGCAGCTCAGACTCCACCCATGCCTAGCTTCACAGGGACCTGTCATGTGACTTCCCATCTTGAACACAGACTCACTGTGAGCCTGATGGCCAGCTTCTTATGTGAACGCTATGGATCTGAATTCACGTTCTCGGGCTTGCATGGCAAGCGCTGGACCAACTGAGCCATCTCGCCTCCCTCGCTTGCTTTCTTTCTAAAGGATGTTTTTGCAGGGTGATCATTTCATGTTCTGAGATACACTTTTACAGGACAATCTACATGGAAAGACTGATCTTCCTCTCAGTGAGGAGAAACAGAAGGTCAACTGTGGGCATACAAGGAAACACTAGATCAGGGGCAGCTGTGATCCCTGCTATAATCAGACCACCCAGAAATACAGGCTGCAGCAAACACAACAGAAGCAAGTTCGTACCATTTCACGTAAAGTCCAAAAATTCCCACGCAGTAGCCCGAGGCGCAGGCTCCTTATGTCTTCTGCCTCTCCCATCTCTGTCAATGACTATAAGGTATTTGTCTCCATTAAGCAGTAGAGCAAAGGAAGCTGAAGAGGGAGTTGGGAGGGTTCCATGGGACAGACTTAGAAGAGACATCTGTGTCCCAAGGCCACACTCCCTGCAAAGGAGGCTGGGATGTGAGGCCTAGCTGTAGGCCCAGCAAGAACAAACATGTAAACAGGTAGCAGACTCTCTCCACATTCTTTCAACTGGTTTCCCCTTGGTGCACTCACAGGATATCAGTACCTTGGACTGACTGACCTTGACATCCTCAGTTCCTGGGACTATTAGTAGCAGTCAGAAATGTGCAGACAATGAGCTTGTCGTGTTACCATGTCAAATATGCAAATACATGAGACCCCTTAAGACCTGGCAGCAGTTAAGATGCCATGCAAATCTACAGGCCTTCAGAATTCAAATTTCCTGTGTGCATTTTATGCTCTACTTATACTTTATAAAGTGTGAAGCTGGAAATCCTTACTATCTGGCTGTAGCTCCAGGCTACCTGGCCAGGGAGCTTCCAGCTGATTCTCCTGTGTTTACCCTCCATCTCCAGTAGGAGCTCTATGATTGAAAAGTGGACCACCACAGCAGATTTTTGGATTTTTATGTGGCTTCCAAGAAGGGAGCTCAGGTCATCAGGCCTACATGGCAAGAGCTTTTGATCATTGAGTCCTCCCCCCAGCTCTGTGAATTATTTTTTTAAATCCTGAGTCTGACAAAAGGTTAAGTTTTAGGAAAAGACAAAATCATCTCTCTCATTTAGATATAAAAGTGAAGACATGGAAAAGATTTTATTAAATACGTCAAATGAAGGAACCAAGCAAATGTTAGAACCTTTCAAAAGAAAAGTCAGAAGAGAGCAAATGATAAGAAATAACTTGAACAGAGTGTGTGAATGGACGCAGGCTGAATTTTCCACAGAGGAGAAGGTCAGTCTCTAACACAGGGCATCTTAAACTTTTCCACTTATAACATCTTTCCACCATTACTTAAAAGAAATTTAAGTATATAAAATAGGATACAAAGGCTGGAGAGATGGCTCAGGGGTTAAGAACACTGACTGTTCTTGCAGAACACCTGGGTTCAAATCCCAGCATCCACATGGCAGCTAACAACTGTCTTAACTCCAGTTCCAGGGGATCTGATGCTCTCTTCTGTCCTCCTCGGGCATTGCATGACACAGGTGCACTTGCATACATGCAGGCAATGCACACATACACATAAAATAAAAATAAGAAAAATAGGTATACAAATCACACACAATAATAAACCATAAAAATCTTTATTTTTAAAAATTCTTCAATATACATTAATTTTAACATTTATTAAAGAAAAAAGCAAGTTTGCATGCTAATGAGATGGGCATGTTTATTTTTACATAATCTTGGCT
>NW_008333083.1:0-301 GCF_000622305.1 Nannospalax galili
TGATCGCCCTGAGAGCCTTGTGCTGGTGACTCTGCTGCAACTGTGGCACTGGTTATTATTCCGTGAAGTTTGACTGAGTCTACACAGACTCTTGACATTTTCCAGCTGGCAAAGTTTTATTCAAAAACAAAGCAAAAACAGAACAATGTCAAAAATAAAAAAATATATGGCAGCAAACCCACAATCTGGAGGTTTCTTATGAGATCTTAATGGTTTGTGAAGAGGAAATCTCATGGGGCAAAGTCAGTATTATAACTAATCAGTGGCAGTTGGAGGTTATTTGGATTGCAACGTTGCACAT
>NW_008333084.1:0-354 GCF_000622305.1 Nannospalax galili
ATCAATCATTGGCAGTAATCTTCTGGTGGACTTCAGCCTTCTAGCACCAAAGTATAGATGCCCCTTAGGTTATAGGAAATTTAAACAGTCAGCATTTCTACAAAAGCAGGTATTTGGGACAAGTATGGGTGCTGGGATTTGAACCCACATCTTCTGCAAGTATAGCCAGTACTCTTAACCACTGAGTCACCTCTCCAGCCCCTTTTATTACTGTTTTTTGAGTTTGATTCGTATTCCCCAAACATTCTGCGGTGCAGGACTATCACCGACAGCCTTGTCAACTTTCAGGTCATTATCTGTCATGTATAACTTCTTGGAATATTTTGAGTAAAAGGTACAAAAAATTCCCTCATA
>NW_008333085.1:0-291 GCF_000622305.1 Nannospalax galili
AACACTTTATATACATGTATGAAATTCTCAATAAATTATTAAAAAAAGAAACACAAAGGTAACTGCCTAGGTAAATAAAAGACAGCACACTGTTTTTCTGTCTGCTGTTTTTTATGCTACACAATAAAAAACACATCGTTTACAGAGAAATTGTAGCTTTATATGTGATATAGGTATAGGAATAACAATAAAAGAGGGGAAAGGATCCGAAAACTAAACTGTTTAGGAGCAAAAATTTCATATGCTACTAGAATTAAGTTGGTATTAATTTAAACTTGATTAAAATTCAGG
>NW_008333087.1:0-254 GCF_000622305.1 Nannospalax galili
GGAAGATTTTTCTTTCCCCTTTGGCTATAATAGATATTTTGGCTCAGTAAAGTACTCTGGGTTGGCACCTGTGGCCATTTAGAACTGGGAATACTTTGGTCTAGGCTCTTCTGGCTTTCATAGTTTGAATTGAAAAGTCAGCTGTAATTCTGATGGGTTTTCCTTTTTATGTGACTTCTTGTTTTTCTTTTGCAGCTTTCAACATTGTCTCTTTGCTCTGTACGTTTAGTGTTTTTACTATGATGTGCCGTGGA
>NW_008333088.1:0-436 GCF_000622305.1 Nannospalax galili
CCAGCGTCAAGCCGTGGACGTCTTGCAGGACAACTGGCCTCAAGACCGGAGCAAAGAGAAAGCCCTACCATAAGAAGCAGAAGTATGACCTCTGAAGGCCTGAAGCCAACACTAAGATTGGTCCGCCCCGCATACACATAGTTCCAGTTCAAGAAGGCAATAGTACAGGGTCCTGAGATTGCACGTAGGGAACTTTTCCTGGGGCTCTGAGTGTTGTACTCACAAAACAAGCATCATTGATATTGTCTATAATGCATCCAGTAATGAGTTGGTCTGAACCAAGACCCTGGTGAAGACCCGCATCACGCTCATTGACAGCACACCGCACTGCCAGTGGTACAAATTCCACTATGACTGTCCCTGGGCTGCAGGAAGGGGGCCAAGCTGATTACTGAGGAGGAAGAGATTTTAAACAAAAAGCGATAAAAAAAAAAAA
>NW_008333089.1:0-986 GCF_000622305.1 Nannospalax galili
TTGCTACGTGAGTGCTGTCGTCTTGAGGTGGTGAGATTGTGGAAGACAGGAAGCAGGTGAGAGACCAGATTAAAGTCATCTGGCGAGGTTTGTTCCAGTAGAGAAGGTGTAATTTCATTGGGATTTTCTGTCTGAGGGTGGAGGAACCTGGGATGACATGGGGGGAGTCCCGTCATAATGTCAAATGAGGCAATCAGGAATCCAAAGAGGTGATTCAGTGTTCTGTGAAAAAATACGAGCATATCCTCTTCCCAATGTTAATAAAGGATCATAGCTATGCCTTGTGCATACGAAGGAGAAAAATCTGCACATGCTTTTAAGAAATCCGTAAGAGTTCCCTGTCTTCTCACAGGTCTGAGTAATGCCTTACAGGCTGTTAGTGTTTCCAAAGTTCAGTTGTTTAATAGTTAATCCTGCGGCTTCTTCTTGGGAATCACCTTAGTTACCACATCTGTCAACCAAGCTACAAAAGTCTCATAAGGTTCCTCCCCTCCTTGTTTCACATTTTCCATACCCATTGGCAAAGAGCCAAGAGAAGGAAAGTGCTTCTAAGCTTCAATAGCCAATGAGGATATCAGCAATAATGCTTTTTTGGGAATCTTTATTTGTCCTATAGGGTCTATCCATTTTCCTACTCCTGTCATCATAGGCATATCTATTTCTCCACCCTCACCCTTAAATTTACTGTATCCTAATTCCTTTTTGAACTATTCTTCTTATACTACTTTCCATAATAAAATTTGTCCTCCATCCAGGCAAGATCATGCAACTTGACTCCAATCTGAAGGTGTCATCAAATAACTTGCTAAATTACGCACCAAGGTAACAACAGGAGCAGTTTTTCCATATTTATTAACTGTCTCCTTAATCTCTTTCAATAATTTATAAGGAAGATTATGAAAATTTATTGTAACATTATATTATATATTATATTACATGTTATAATATATTATATTATATTTATTATATTATATATGATACATTGT
>NW_008333089.1:2758-3144 GCF_000622305.1 Nannospalax galili
ACTATATTTTCCTTTTGGGGGAAACAAAGCTTCATCATTAATCACAAATGCAGGTCCAAATGACATCATATTTGTACGTGGAACTCGTCTTTTTATTTTCGTTTTGTTTCAGTAACATGATAATTCTGCTAAAGGAACAGATTTACCCGGTTTAGTTTCCCATTCCATCATCAGAGTTGATTATCAGCATACTTAAAGAAGAGAAAGTTATACAAATTACAAAAACCAGAAGTAATTGGGGAAGGTATATGCATCAAAAGAGTAGCAGTCATTGGTGTTCAGCTGGAACTTCATCAAACAACACTCTTTTCAAGAACCATGGAACCCTTGGAGCAAAAATATTGCTCCAATGTGTCATCAAAATGTTACAGTGTGACTCACAATGT
>NW_008333090.1:0-10269 GCF_000622305.1 Nannospalax galili
TCAAAGTTGGCTCTGATTTTCAAAATGAAATAGGTGCCATTTTCTGAAACAGATTTCTTGAAATAAGTCTTAGTCTAATAATCATTGCTACATGTGACACCTTCTGGCATAGAGGAAATTCACTGATAACACTGTTTAGGTGACAAACCCTACATTCCTGGCTTGTGCAAAGTAGGTCACATCACATTAAAAATTGCAAAGTTGGGGCTGGAGAGATGGCTCAGCAGTTAAGAACGCTGACTGTTCTTGCAGACGACCTGGGTTTGAATGCCAGCACTCACATGGTAGCTAACAACTGTTCATAACTCCAGTTCCAGGGGCTCCGATGGCCTCTTCTGTCCTCTGCGAAGCATTGCACGACACAGGTGCACTTACTTACATGTGGGCAATACACGCATACACATAAGATAAAAAATGTTTTTTTTAAAAATTGCAAAGTCTAGCTGGGCGTGGTGGCGCACGCCTTTAATCCCAACACTTGGGAGGCAGAGACAGGTGGATCCTCTGTGAGTTCTGTGAGTTCCAGGGCAGCCTGGTCTACAGAGTGAGTTCCAGGCAGCTGAAGCTACAGGGAGACCCTGTCTCAAAAAGACCAAAAAAAGAAAATTGCAAAGTCTGCAAATATTAACAAATTTCTACTCCTGATGAGAATATTTTAGTATCTAACAATGTATCTTTTCATATTTAACCTTCAGAATAATTCTGTTATAGTCTGGATAAGCAAATAATGGCTATCAAAAAGTATTATCTTCTACCCTACAAAACTCAGTCACTAAATTTAATTTTTATTCCTTAAAAGGAAGTGCTAAGAAAATAAAAAACCAAGACAAAACTTGGAGGAAAGTCTTCAAAAATATATTGCCAATGCAGGAATTATATTTAATGTAAAGAACGTTTATAATTAAATAACAGCAATAAAACAATTGGGCAAAATTCATAAACAAACATCTTGCCAAAACATATATGGATGAAAAATAAGAATATAAAAAATGTTCATCATCAGAGAAAATCCAAATTAAAATCACAATGATCACTACAAAGATGTTGAGCAAATGGAATTTTTATATATGGTTGATAACAAATCAGTTTCTCATTAAGCTAAATATACATTGACCATATGAACCTTAATTAATCCAAGAGAAAATAAAACTCAATTCAAAGCACCCACAAATAGAAAGACCCCAAGTATCAATTAACACGTAAGTTGACCTCATAGAAGTAGAGAGTAAACAGAGGTTATAGAGCCTGAGAAACAGGGAAGGGGAGGGTGATTACCCAGTAAAGGGCTGCAACTGGGCAAGGAACCAACTTCTAATGCCTCACAGCAGAGTAACATCACTGGGACTGACAACTAGCTGTACTTCTCAAACTATTAATGGACCTCCCAAGTGCTGGGATTAAAGGTGTGTGCCACCATGCCTGGCTGAGTATTTTGAATACTCCCAGCACAAAAATGATGACCGAAGTGACAGATAAACCAATTGACCTTATCTGATTATTACACTTTGGATATCTCTATGAAGATAGAGAAGTTGTGTGGGGGGCACAACCGTACCCCACAAATACAATTTCCAGGTATGGTGGCACACAACTTTAGTCCCAGTGTTCAGGAGGTAGAGGCAGTGGGTGTCTGTGAGTTCAAGGCCAGCCTGATCTATACAGCGAGCTCCAGGCCAGTTGGGGCTACAGGGAGACCCTATCTCAAAAATGATGCCTATGGTCTCATCCACCTAGCTATTTTTAGTGCACACCTGTAATTCTAATTCTGGAGGTAGAGAGGCAGGAAGATCAATGGGTTCAAAGTCAGCCTAGGTTACAGTGAGTTCAAGGCAAACATGCATCATATTAATACACCCTATGTAGAAGACCAAGGGCAGGGGAAATAGCTCAGTGTGATAAGAGCACTTGTATAATATGCACAAGGTGCTGGGTCAATCCCCAGGACAAGATAACTTTATAAAATATTCTTATAATTTATCCATCATCAAGCTATAAAAATACTAGGCATTACTATTACCTCTGGGGTACATCAGTGAATACAACATAAAGAACTTTTGAGTCTGGGGCTGGAAAGATGGCTCAGTGGTTAAGTGCACTGGCTGCTCTTACAGAGGACCCAGATTCGACTCCCAACCAGGACAGCTGGAGCTACAGGGAGCCTATGCTGGACAGCTTTAGTGTCAACTTGACACACCTGGGTTGAGGGAGCCTCAATTGGGGAATTGCCTTCATTGGACTGGCCTGTGGCCATGTCCACTGGGTACCTTCTTGATTGTTGAGTGATGTGGGAGGGCCCAGCCAACTGTGGGTGGTAAGCAGGTGGTCCTCAATTATGTAAGAAAGCAGGTAGAGTTTGGGCCAGGGGAACAAGTCAGTAAGCAGGATTCCTCCATGGCCTGTGCTTCAGCTCCTGCCTCTAGATTGGTTCCTGCCCTGAGTTCCTACCTTGGGCTCCCTGATGAACTGTGACCTGGGAGATGTAAGCTGAATAAACTCTTTCCTCCCCGAGTTGGTACTGGTCAGAGTATTTTGTCACAGCAATGGAGAAGCAAACTAGGACAGAGCCCCTATCTCAAAAAGACCAAAAAAAGAAAGAAAAGAAAGAAAGAGAGAGAGAGAAAGAAAGAAAGAAAGAGAGAAAGAGAAAGAAAGAAAAAGAGAGAGAGAGAGAGAGAGAAAGAAAGAAAGAAAGAAAGAAAGAAAGAAAGAAAAAGAAAGAAAAGAAAAAAATGATGCCTATGGTCTCACCCACTTAGCTATTTTCAGCCAGGCATGGTGGTGCACACCTGTAATTCTAATTCTGGAGGTAGCCAAAAATGTGTAGCCAACAACCATCTGTAACTCCAGTTCCAGGGGATCAGATAACCCTCCTCTGACCTCCACCAGCACTGCACAACATGGGTGCATTTACATGCAGGCAATATATTCAAACACATAAAAATAGTAAAATATATTTAAAAACAACAACAACAACAACAACAACAACAACAACAACAAAACAGTTCCAAGAGATGATTCTAATAGCAAAATACATGGTATGTTAGATAAAAGTAGGGAAGATGGAAGTTTGCAGTGCTGGACACCGTAACAACTCTCATTTCTTACCTCAAAACCCTTAAATGTCTTTATAATAACACCAGATACCCAGACCTCTAGGTCTAGAGACTTTTATTTAGGATGGGAGTCAGGGAATCTGCATTAAAACACACGCCAGCAGACTCTGATAAAATAGACAGGTGACATTTTGAGAAGCACTGACCTGAAGCATAAGCTCCAAATGACTGAGCCTAGCTAGTGCTGAAGGCTTTTCAACAATCTGGCCCCAGTCTGCCCTCTGACTTATTTCTCACTACCTCTTACCTATTACATATTCCACACAAACTGTTCTCTCAATCTGCTTTCCAGTTTTTACTGCTTGGAATGCATGCCTTTTAACCAAAGCACTACTTATTTAGAATCTACCAAGGACACTGGCTGCTCTTGCCGAAGACCCAGGTTTGGTTCCCAACACCCATGGGGAGGCTAACAACTGTCTCTAACTCTAGTTCCCGAGGATTCACTGCCCTCTTCTGGCCTCTGAGGGTTTGCACACAGGAGTACACTTACATGCAGGCAAAACACTTATACACATAAAATAAGCCTAAGCAAATCCCCCCAATTTTCTTTTCTAGAATCTATTCAGACTTCACATATGATTTTACTCTCAAAACTTTAGTCTCCTCTACCCAGCTGGAAATAAAACTTTGAGGGTCTATAACACCTTAACAGTATTTTTTTTGCCACATGCACTTTCCTAATTTGTATCTGACTTCTTGCCTATTACAGAGAAACTCTTAGCTATCTTCAGATAGCTAGACCTCCCCAGGATGACTACCAAGTCTTGGCTTATTACTCAAGTACTCGTTAGTATTAGAAAATACGTCAAATGGATCCACTAATGCACCTTCCTCCTACGTTACTCCCTCTATTACCTTTTAGCTTCATAGTGAATGATGGAAAATTCTAAAGGCATTCTATGATGGCTAAGCTTGTCAACTTACTTGGATCTAGGATCAACTAACACACATATTTCTGGGTGGGTGGGTCAATGAGGGTATATCCTGGAACAATTAACTGAGAAGACTCTCTACCAAGTAAGCAACCATTTCCCAAAGCAGCCCAGATAAAAAGAGGTCTAAAGGAAAACCAGTGCTGTTTTTCACCTGCTCACCTTTGCCTCTTGCGAGTACATGCATCTACCCTATTGTTACAACCTCTACCCCTCTGTCACTGACATCAAAACCAAGCTTATTTGGCCTCTCAATGCAGTCTGAAGATCAGAGAAATCTCCAAGAATCCTCTAGGCCTTCAGCACCAGACTTGGACTCCTGAGGCACCCAGCATCATGAACTAAGCAGTACTACCAAGTTCTCAACTTCTCCAGCATGCAGATAGCCACTCTTGGACTACCTAGCTTGTATCATGAAAGCAATCTGGTAAATCCCTTTTATAATACACATTCTTTCAGCTCTGCTCCTCTAGAGAACAAATACGCAGTCTATGGTATGTGAGGAGTTTCTTGGGGAGAGCGGGGAAGGGGGTTTTAGAGACTGAAACACGAGAGTTTTTACATTTTAATCAAACACTCAGCAATATATACTATATATACAATATATACTAGCCCACATTCTATGATAAACGGATTCTCACAGTAAAGACATTAGTTTTGTAAGCAGGAAAAAGAAAAAGAAAAAGGTTAGAGAGGTGCCACCCTTCTCTCTCCAACAGACACTGCTCCCTTCACAAGCTCATCACAGACTATGGGACTGGAGCCTCCACAGAATGCCCTGCTATCATTTCCTTAAAGAAACCAACCTCAGCCTGCCCAAGTCATGTATCTACCCCAATACAGCATTCTGAAATCACCAGTGTCATTGCAGATCTTGTATGCTATATTCCCATGTCTTAATGACAAATAAGGCATTTAATCCCTTTAATCCCAGCACTTGGGAGGCAGAGGCAAGAGGATCTTGGTGAGATCACTGTGCCTGTTTCCAAAAAAACCAAAACACACACTCTCTCTCCTTAGCAGGCAACTTCTAGTATATTGTCTTTCAATTGAATGCTGCACAAAATGTGTGCTTAAGATGTCTGCAGGGCGGGGCTGGAGAGATGGCTCAGCAGTTAAGAGCACTGACTGCTCTTGCAGAGGACCCGGGTTCAATTCCCAGCACCCACATGGCAGCTATGAACATCCTTAACTCCAGTTCCAGGGGAATCCAAAGCCCTGTTCTGACATCCACGGCATTGCATGACATGGGCGCACTCACATACATGCTGGCAATACACTCATACACATAAAATAAAAATAAATTTAAAAAAAATTTAAATTTGAGACAGGGTCTCCCTGTAGCCCCAGCTGTCCTGGAACTCACTATGTAGACCAGGCTGGCACTGAACTCAGAGATCCTCCTGCCTCTGCCTCCCGAGTGCTGGGATTAAAGGCGTGCGCAACCACACCCGGCTATAAAATATTAAAAAAAAAATGTCTGCAGGGAATAATTACAAGGAAATAGGATATGGTCATTTTAACTCTTACACTGTACTATTAACCTTCCATTTTAGTGAATTTCAAATGCAGTACTTGGATATACTAAAGCAGAAATGTATTAGAGGAGTACTACCTACCTGTGGGTTTTCCAAACGTTTTAAATATTCTTCAAATGACCCTTCTATGAACTGCAAGAAAAAAAAAATCTATTAGGGGGCTGGAGAGATGGCTCAGTGCTTAAGAGGGCTTACTGTTACTAGTACTGGGTTTGGTTCCCAGTACCAATATCAGATAGCTCACAACCACATACAACTCTAATCCCAGAGAATCTGATGCCCCCCTGGCTCTATCAGCACCTGCAAGCACATGGTGCATATACATACACACATACACACACATAAATAAAATATCTTTTTTTCTTTTGGTCTTCTTGAAGCAGGGTCTCCCTGTAGCCCCAGCTGTCCTGGAACTCACTATGTAGACCAGGCTGCCCTTGAACTCACAGAGATCCGCCTGCCTCTGCCTCCCAAGTGCTGGGACTACAGGTGTGCACCACC
Organism: Nannospalax galili; assembly: GCF_000622305.1. NCBI lineage: Eukaryota > Metazoa > Chordata > Mammalia > Rodentia > Spalacidae > Nannospalax > Nannospalax galili. The sequence goes on from NW_008333090.1 coordinate 6,088, forward strand.
ACACCCAAAAATCTTTTTTTTTTAAATTCTATTAGGAATGCTATCTAAGAAATACATCACACAGGGGCTGGAGAGATGGCTCAGAGGTTAAGAGCACTGGCTGCTCTTGCAGATGATCCGAATTTAATTCCCAGCACCCACATGGCAGCTAGCAACCTTCCATAACTCTAGTTCCAGGGGATCTGATGTCCTCTTGTAACCTCCCTGGGCATTGCATGACATGGGTACACTTACCTACATGCAGGCAATACATGCATACACATAAAATAAAAACAATTAAAAAAAATTTTTTTGAACTCACTATGTAGACCAGGCTGGCCTCAAACTCACAGAGATCCGCCTGCCTCTGCCTCTGTAGTGCTGGGACTACAGGCGTGTGCCACCACGCCCGGCAACAAAATATATATATTTTTTTAATCTTTTAAACACCTATGGAATCTTTTTAGATTGAGGATAATTCTTCTAAAAATTTAACTACCAAATTCCAAAACTGTCTTAAATTTCAACACATCACACATTTTAAGTACCCTACTAATCAGATGCAGCTTTTCCATGAGATTACTTATAGGCCACCACCGCCACCCCACCCCACCCCTGGAAAAACACCCAGGGAACCATTTAAATTTGGAATTTGTGGTATTCTAACAAACCTGCATCCAATCTGAGCCTCCTTTCCTTTCTAAGCAGAAAGTGTTCCTATAGATCATGCTGAACAGTGTAACAAGGTATATCCCTTCTCAGACACTCCTCTATAATTCTGGTTCTTATGATATGAAAAATGGACCTTTTCCCACTGGAACGTTCATCTTCAGATCACATCTCCTAAGATTATATTGATTAAATATATGCAAGACACTTAAAACAACGCCTGGCGCACAGTTAGTATTCAATGCTAACAATGTATGATATCATCCATGCAGTTTTATCCCCCGAGGCCAATAGTGATTGGTCCACGGTAATGTCTCCGGATACTACAGAGCCCTTTTCCTCCGCTGCTCTTCATTACCCCGTCCTCAGCTACATTACAAGGTTCTGCATTATCAGGTTTTTAGTTTCAAGCTACCTGATCAAGCAGGAAACTCTGCTTCCAGAATGAGTTACTACCCATCCTAAATGCCAGCACTCACAAATTCACTTTACTATTGGAATAAAAACCAAGGAATTCACTAAGAATTCTTTCCCTGTGAACTCTTAACTGTGGGAAATACCACGGAGAGCTGTCAAGTTACAAAAACCCAGGTCCTAAAAAGAGTAACTCATAAATGCTACTATAATGCTTTAAAAATGGAAAGAGGGCCGGGCATGGCGGCACTTGCCTTTAATCCCAGCACTTGGGAGGCAGAGGCAGGTGGATCTCTGGGAGATCCAGGCCAGGTGGGGCAACAGGGAAACCCTGTCTCAAAAAGATAAAAGAAAAAAAAAATGGAAATAGGTCAGCTCAACTGAGGACTTCAGTGTCAAAAAGTACATTCAGTTAGAACATGGAGCTGGGCATGGTACTTGTATACCTATAATACCAGCAACTGGTTTACATAGAATTCAGATGTATGACTCCATAATACATTCTAAAATCTAAATCTCTATTAAATGCCTTCTAATAAAACTAAAGATTCAACATTACTTATGCTGAACATGGTTTTTATACTCTGAATCCCAAACTTTTTCAATTCACAGGGAGTTAACAATCAGAAAAACCATTATTAATCTCAATTCTAACCACTCCTTGACCATGTCAAAGAAGCTCACTAAGTTTGTAAGGATCCTATCTAGGCCATCCCTCTATGCTCAAAGTTCAGTGTCTTATTCGTATCAGCAAAGCTTTCTAAATGTACAGGTGACACAATCAGTCTAGAAAATAGCACAACTGGACTGGAGAGATGGCTCAGCAGTTAAGAGCACTGGCTGTTCTGGCAGAAGACACAGGTTCAGTTCCCAGCACCCACACGGCTGACAACCATCCTTAACTCCAGTTCCAGAGGATCCGACACCTTCTTCTGACCTCCATGGGCACTGCAGGACACAGGTGCACTTACATACGTGCAGGCATTACACTCGTACAGATAAAATAAATAAACCTTTAAAAAAGAAAATAACACAACTGAGTGTATTCAAATATAAGCTCAATAAAGAAATTATTTTTTCAAGGTTTATTTCCATACCCTTGCATTAATATCCAACTTGTTACACTTAACTTTGGTATGTCTGCAGAAGTCAGGGTGGCAGAAAGAACCCATGAGGGAAGGGGAAAAGAACTTAAGGGGAAGGAAATAATGAAACACATGAATGATAAAACGTCAGTAAAATGAAAGGAGGGAACACTGAAGGTTAAAAGTTTAAGTGGGGATGGTGGCAAGGGGGTGGAAAGAGGAGGGGTGGGGAGCAGATTAAGAATGCATGAAAAGTCTTATGCAAACCCACTGCTTTGGGTTTTTTTTTAAAATATTTTATTTATTATTGTAATTTTATGTGTATGGGTATATTGCCTGCATGTATGTACGTGCACCTGTGTCATGCAGTGCTCATAGAGGTCAGAAAAAGGCCTTGGATCCCCTGTAACTGGAGTTGCGGATGGTTGTCAGCCACCATGTGGGTGCTGGGAATTGAACCTGGGTCCTCTGTAAGGAACAGTGTTCTTAACCACCGAGCCATCTCTTCAGCCCCGGAAGCCCACTACTTTGTAAGCTAATTAAAAAACATCATTTTTTTAAAGATTAAATGGAAGATTAAAGATTAATTGTCCCACATGGGTGGACAATTCTGCCCCCAGAAGATAAGTTACTAAAAAAGTATCTCAGAATCTGGCAGATAATACCACCGTACAAACTATTGGTCGGTGAAGCTCAGAGGCCCACAAAAGAACACAGGCTACTTCCATTGCTTGACTGCCCACTGTGACTAAATGGTAAGAGATCCTAGTGCTGAAGACACCACATGCTTTGGTTGGAGCACACAGGAAAATCAAGCTGGAACTGATTAGCAAACTTCCTCCCTGCTGGCTAGCTTTCAGTGCCAGGAGGTGCTATATAGCAGCTGGGGGAGAAAAAGACATCAATAGTTTTACCCTGGGCTGGACCCTACATGCTTCAATACCAATTAGCCAGGCAAGCTGTGCCCACTAGTACAATAATAATGGTAAGATTGTTTAAGGAGTAACCAACTGCTTTTTGACTGGACTGGAGACCTGCTGCACAGGAGACAATTCAAGACTAGTACTGTAAACCTGGTTAAAAGCCCATGGATAGGGAGGTCATACACTCTATGAGAGAACCTAGCACTGTCATTTTGCCAAATGGACATGTTATCAAACTGTCTTTTCAATAACTTATGTCTGTACCCGCAGATTAGTGCTACATCAACCAGGGTCAGAGAAGCTTCCTTTTGCAGTGGGCATCAGTTAATAAGTAACTGATAATGAGTGACTATGAATGCTCAGCCCTAAATGGGACAGCTGTATCATTTCCTGCCTCCTGAACTTCACCAAGGCTCAGGGAACATCGTGGAAGAGGCAAAAAGAATGTAAGAGCTGGAAGAAGGGGAGGAGTGCTGGGAAAAGCTGCCTTCTGGACATGACAGGGCCCACGGAAACTCACAGCAACTGGGGTTACCTGCACAAGATCAAGTCAGTCAAATGCAGCATGGATGCCAGAGGGGCTCACAAGGCCCCACCCCTAGCAATTGGCAATTGATGGCCACTGAGTCACTTTTCTTTGGTTAGGTGGCCAATGGTGGTACACTGACCATGCTCCAGCAGATAGGCTCAAGCCCATGGCATATATAGGCAACACTAACTACTCAGCAGGTTGTTAAAAAAAAAAAGGGGGGGAGGAGGAGGAGGAGAAAGAGAAACAGGAAGAAGAGATGAAGTTTGGAAGAGGGTATTGGGGAGAAGTTCAAAGGGAGTAGGGGTGGATATAATAAAAATACTGTACACGTATGAAATTTTCAAAGAATAAAATACACATATATATATGTGTACACACACACACACACACAAATGTTCCAGCCAATGAAATGTCCACTAGAACATTTCCAGATGGCAAAATGTAAGTAAAGACACCATAGCATCTGAAGTTATGGGGCTGGAGAGATGGCTGTGGTTAAGAACACTGGCTGTCCTTGCAGAAGACCTGGGTTCAAATCCCAGCACCCACATGGCAGCTAACAACTGTCCATAACTCCAGT
>NW_008333090.1:11814-14242 GCF_000622305.1 Nannospalax galili
AGGCACGAAGAAAACATGTAGGCAAGACCTAACACTTTAAAACCCAAAAATCATAAAACAAAAGCTTAATAAATTTAGCTACCCAAAGAGTGAAAATTGGAACCAGGCATGGTGGTGCAGGTCTTTAATCCCAGCACTCAGGAGGCAAAGGCAGGGAGATCTCTGCGAGTTCGAGGCCAGCCTGGTCCACATAACAAGTTCAGGTCAGCTGGGGCTACAGGACCCTGTCTCAAAAAGACCAAAAAAAGAAAAAGAAAAAGAAAAAGAAAAAACGCTCTCCCTCAGAAAAAACAAACCACAGTATTCCTCCCTTACAATCCCTCAACCCCTCCCACTCTTGTGAATTCTCAGTTTTTCTTATTAAATCTACCTTCGCTCTGCTCAAAAGAAAACCAGCCCGGAAACATCTAAGCAACGGCACTAATGCTTTTGACCACTTAACAAGGGAAAATTCGGGTGAAGATGTTCCTAGACTGCAGACCCTCGGTGCATACACGCACACACTCTCTCGCTCTCCCTCTCTCTTCTACAGCATAATGTGGTGTGGGACCTATTCAGACAACTCACTGAGAAGTTCCTACATAAGAAAGTTGACTTCCTTGAAGCCTCTGGCTTCGCGTGACACGCCTGACCACCCACATTCCGAAGTCCAGCCACAGACCTGCGTTCCACCAGGAGAACTGGGTGCAGCACTTCCTCCGATAAACAGGCGGCCACAGCTGCCATCTCAGCTCCCGAACCCAGGGCAGGTGAACGCGGACCGCAGCCAGGACACGCACGGCCCGGTGCCCCGCGCCCAGGCCACCGGGCCCACGGGCGGTCCACCTCGCGCGTCCCGTGCGGGGCCGGCTACAACGGGCCACTGTGACCGCAGCCCGCCCCGCGCTGCCCCGGCCTACGGCGGCCCGGCCAGCTATGGTGCCCCGCGCGCCGCGGTCCCTCACCTGCTCCACCACGGCCCGGAACAAGCACGAGCCGTCCTCGGCGATCGGTTTCCGATACAAGCCCAGTCTGCGCAGAAAGGCGTCCACGGGCGTCGCGTCCTCCCGCGGACACGCGCCGCCCTGGTCCCGCCGTCTGGCGCGCCGACGGCAGTCTCCACGTTACCGGTCGGCTGCCGTCTGCGCGGCGCAGGCTGGCCCCGCATGTCCGGGCCGCCGGCTGCTCGGCGCTGGGACAGACGGCGGCTCCGGCGCGGACGCTCTGAACGGCTGCAGGAAGCGGCAGTGGCCCGAGGCGGCGGTCGGCGCTCTCCCGGCACTTAGGGAGCCTTGCCCAGTGCATGGCCGTGCGCAGGCGGCCGCCTCTCCGGAGGTACCACGCGCTTCGGAGCGGCGGGACGGAACTAAAGAAAGCCGGACAGCCGAGGCAGCGTTGCCGGACTCGAGAGCCGGCCAGGGTCCGCCGTCCCTACAAGTTTCCCGGTCAGGACGAGCAAGACGCGAGGAAAAGCCCCGCCGCCGGCGCGCGCCTGACCGAGTGAGGTGAAGCGAAGCCTCGTCCCCTGTGCGCGCCCCACGCCGAGAGGCGAGGAAAGCCGAAGAGAAAGACACGGCTTCTCGTTTCCCCACCTCGCGGGAGGGCGCCTGAGAGACAGGGGAAGAGACGCCCAGCAGAGGGCAGCACCCTCGCAGCCCAGAATTTGTTTTCGCTTTCAGCCCGCAGCGCAGAGGATGACGGGAATTGTAGTTCGTACAGCGGCAGGAAGTCTCTTGAGCCGGCCTACCAGGAGTGTGGGGGGAGGTGCTCCGAGTCTCGTCGACTACAAATCCCAACAAAGCTGGCGGCGCCGTCTCTCGAGCCGGTTTCGCGCTTCCCAGGCCAGTCCGGAGCAGGCCCGAGAGTGTAGGTCGCTTGTGTGGGGCGACCAGCTTGCGCCGCCCCGCCCTCTCGGCAGGAGTCCCGCCCGGAGCGCTGCGGAGGGTCGAGGAAATTGCACGCGCGCAGTGCGTGCGTAGAGTTGCCAGGGACACAGTGGCGCCGACGTCGGCCCTTTGTGTGTTTCCAAACGGAGAGCGCACCTGTCTGCACCCCTCTCTCTGGGCGTGACCCCTGGCCTCTTCGGAAAGGTAGCTTTAACGGCTTGAGTGGAAGATGGAGCCTTTGGGAAGGGATGCCACCTTGCGGGGCACACTGACATCAGTCACACGTGGCGCTGGTTCCTGCAAGAAACGAGGGCAGCGCGTGCTCTGGCATTTCTGCCCCGTCACTGCAGCTGCTCACCGCAGCCCTGGAGGAAATTCTTTTTTTAATCTGGTTAAAAATGTTTAGTATGTTGCAGGGTCTGGGGGCGCTCGCCTTTAATCCCAGCCCTCGGGAGGCAGAGGTAGCGGGTCTCTGTGGAGTTCCAGGCCAGCTGGGGCTGCAGGGAAACCCTGTCTCAATATATAATATATTAACATATATATATGTTAATATATTATATATT
>NW_008333090.1:14320-15125 GCF_000622305.1 Nannospalax galili
GTAAGAATCCAACACGCTACTGAAAACTGTTAAATCTTGTTTTCTGCGTTTTCAATGCACTTAGTCCTGTGTTCACTTTGGAAAATCTAAATTTTGTTTTTAATGTTTAAATATTCCTATAATTGTACTATTGTTAGAAAATTTGTTGTGACCTGAAAAACTTGTCCCTATTTAAGCCGGGTGTGGTGGCACACCCTTTAATCCCAGCACTCTAGGAGGCAGAGGCAGATGGATCTCTGTGAGTTCAAGGCCAGCCTGGTCTACATAGTGCGTTCCAGGACAGCTAGGGCTACAGGGAGAGAGTAATAATTTTACTAGGCCAGGCGTGGTGGTTAACGCTATCAGGACACAGCGGCAGGCAGATAGGATATCTGTGAGTTCAAGGTCAGCTTGGGCTACAGGGAGAACCAGTCTTAATAAATAAATAAGTCAATAAATAATTTTTTTTACATAAAGGAAACATCTTGAGCTATTTAACAACTCTAGGATTTTTTTTTTGTTAGATTTTGTAATCGAGGCAGTCTTATGTAGCTCAGGCTGGCCTTGAACTCAATTATGTTGCAGAGGATGACCTTGGACTCCTGATCCTTCTGCCTTCCTCCCCAAGTGTTAGCATTACAGGGGTAAGCCTGTGTAGTGCTGGGACTGCACCCAGGGCTTCAGGCATGCTGAGCAAGTGTTCTGCCACCTGAGCTAACTATGGCCCTAGCTCAGAAAGAAAGTTGGTTTCACGTCAACCTGTTGCTTTTTTCTTTTTTTTTTAACGTATTCACATTAATTAGACTTCACAGTCTACTTTTTAAGA
>NW_008333091.1:0-341 GCF_000622305.1 Nannospalax galili
ATACATTACCACTGAAATCTACCTGATGACTTTATATCCATGCTCAGATGCAGAAAGAACTCCAAGGAGTTCCATTGGTCTATGGGTCTATTTTTATGCCAGTACCATATTATTTTTATGACTATAGCTCTGTAGTAGAGCTTAAAATCTGGTATAGTAATCCCCCCAGCATTGCTCTTAGTTCTCAGGGTTGTTTTGGCTATCGGGGATCTCTTGTGCTTCCATATGAATCTTAGAATAGTTTTTTCCAACTCTGTGAAAAATGCCATGGGGATTTTGATTGGCATTGCATTGATGTAGGCACTTAGAGCTATAAACTTCCCTCTAAGAACTGCTTTCAG
>NW_008333092.1:0-462 GCF_000622305.1 Nannospalax galili
GACACGGGTGCACTCACATACATGCAGGCAGTACACTCATACACATAAAACAAAAATAATCAATAAAAAAGTCATCAGTCCAGGTTAAGTACATTTTATAAAAGCCATTCCTACAACTAAAAACAGTGGTTAATTAATAAAACGATAGTGAATTGGTATGACTACTTGGAAATCTAATGAAACTGAAGATTCCTATATAAGTTGTATCTAGATCAGGTAATGTAAAACATTCTTTGTTTTCCAGATAGGAAAGGTTTGGTGATGTGACTTAAGGATAAAACCACTAAAGAGTAGAAGAGTAAAGGCTGGAGAAGTCACCATCAAAGATCAGGAGCCACCAAAGAGCTCACCCTGAAATACAAACAGGTGAACTGCTCTCATGAGCTTGCTGGGAAGGTACCAGAGTTCTCAATGAACATGTGAAGCCCCTGCCCATTATCTTAGGAGTCTGCAGCTCTAGTG
>NW_008333093.1:0-246 GCF_000622305.1 Nannospalax galili
AAGTTGGTAGTGGTCAGTGTTTTGTCACAACAATGAAGAAACAAACTAGGACACTTGTCTTTTTAGTCCCCCCTCAGGCTATTGTCTCTGCCTCAGACAAGTCTTTTGTTACACAGCCTCTGTCCCGTGCTTTTTGCCTTCTTCAGCTCCACGGTCTTGAGGAACCCAAGGCTCAGGCAGAACTGCAGGCCTCGGGGAGCCGCCTAGGTGGGAGCAGGCAGCCGGAGTGACTGTGGAGGGGACAGC
>NW_008333094.1:0-728 GCF_000622305.1 Nannospalax galili
CAATGAAACCCAGGTATTCTGCTATGTTGTTGTGTGTGGCGGGTCCATGGTCACGCACTGCTGGGTGCCGGCTCTACTCTCTGCAGCAGGAAGTGCAGGCAGGACTCAGCAGACTGGCAAGCCCGCACTGGGCGCTGGCGAATGCAGACTCCGCGGGGGGCTGCAAGCTGCCAGGCGGGTTCGGCGCCAAGCTGTGGGATGCCCCCTCTGTGCATGCGATCCTTTGGCCACCGGATCACGAGGGGAGGTGCAGGAACGGCGAATGCAGGATCTTCCCAAGTGGTTGTTGACAGAAGGATAGCCCCCTCCGGGAAGACTGAATCACAGGCTGGTAACACAGGATACTGCTCCAGACAAGTTCAGTGATACAGCTTCAGTTTATTCAGTGATTCAGCTTTGCTTTATTGGGGTGAAGCCAGAAGATTTATAGTGTAGAGGCAGTAGCAAAAGCCTCAGTTGATAGGTGCTCCTAGGATGCCCCATTTAGTGATACAGCCAGTTTATTCAGTGATTCAGCTTTGCTTTATTGGGGTGAAGCCAGAAGATTTATAGTGTAGAGGCAGTAGCAAAAGCCTCTCATGATAGGTGCTCCTAGGATGCCCCATTTACATGTGGCGGTGGGCTATCAGGCTGTCAGACAATGCCTGATTATCATATAGGAAAAACCTGGCAGTTTCTATGCCAGAGGTCATGTTTCTGTGGCGGCCACTTCAAAGGTGAGTCAGGCA
>NW_008333094.1:4041-24930 GCF_000622305.1 Nannospalax galili
GCAGGATTTTTTTCTTTATTTTTCAGGGCTGTTGAATCTGCTGTTGGAAAATCTTTAGGGTCTTTTTTATTTTTTGAACCCTCCCCTTTATTATTTTCTGGTGCTTGTAAGCTTTCCTCGATCTTAGGAGGGTTTCCTAAGCATTGTTGGATGGCTGCTATTATGGGGAGAAAGGAAAGGGGCAAATTGTGTCTTTCCTGGATTTCCTTTTTATGAGCCAGATAGGCAATGTTGGTCCAGACCTCTGGATCAGAAATGTCTGCTGACAGGATCCAGGGTGCAAATTGAAATACTTCATTCCAAAGTTTTGAGCTTTCTTTTTGGGAAATCTTAAGTCCTCTTGATTTAAGTAGGGCTCTAAGGAGCGAATTTGGAGGGTTTTTTGGCATGATGTTGAATTCCCCATTATAGAAAAGAAGTGTTGTCAGTGGTGTTCAATGTTCCCGAGGCAGCCTGCCACTGGGGGATTGAGACATTTTGACATACACAAGCCTAGCCACAGATTTAAGAAACTGGCAACCGTCCTTGTGACTTTTAACTGATTGCTGCGTTACCAGATTTTTATGATAGTTGTAAAGGTTATTGCCTACACTCACCCAGTCAGGCTGTCAGGGTCTTGAAAGAGGGCAGGGGGCCTTCAGCCAATATCAGGGAGTTGCCCCAACCAAGAGTCTTCAGTTGTCTACAAACCGTATCCAGACCCTCATGAAGGCAATAACCAAAAGTAAAGCAAAGAGAAAGAGACTTCCCCCGACCCGTCCTTTTTCTCACCTGGCAGGTCAATTTAAATTCTCACCAGGAAGCCTGTGGGGGCATGGAGGACTACAGGAGAAAGCCCTCCATGTGGGGCGGTCCTCTCTGACAAGCCCCTTCTGCAAGAAAAAGTTTATGGAAAAAAAGGCTTTTAAAATCTTTTTTCCGTTTGTCTATGGTGCAAGCTGCCTTAAATTCTTTAAGTGCTCCACCCGCTGCTTTAAATCCTTTGTTTTTGTTTATGTTATGGGGCACTTGGAGCCTGAGTGCCTTTTTGTCCTGAGGCACGTCAATTTAAATTCTCACCTAACTGGTTCAGCTTGAGCTTGAGTGCCCCAGGGGCAAGATAACAAAACCGATTAGGGAAGTATATTTTAGAAGCTGACATTAAGGCTTATGTGAAGATCCCTTAGAACTTTGGGGATTTTTCTAGCAGTGTTGAGATAGAAAAGTAGGGTGAAGTGATGGTTTCTAAGGGAATGCGCCTGAAATCAAAATCTCAGGTGATTCCACTTAGCCCCCAGCACCAGCCTTCCTGCAGATTTAAGAAACTGGCAACTGTCCTAATGACTCTTAGGTGGTTGCTGCGTTACCAGGTTTTTTTATTAGAAAGATGTATAGATAGAAGGTCTTTTGTCTACACCCGTGCAGGCAGTAGGAGTCCATTAAGAGGGCAAAAAGCCTTCAGCTGACATCAAGGAGTAGCCTTGACCAGAAAGCCTCAGTTGCTTCTTTGTCTTTAATGTTCTCGCGTGAAGACTCAAATCGAAAATACAAGGAGGAAAATAGAAGAGACTGCCAGGCCCCACGAGTGCGGTGGCATGGAGGCACAGCTGCCTTTTAATCTCCTGATGGGAGATGAAAGGAGGAGAGATTTCTGATCCCGCTAAGGTGGGGATGGCTTAAAGTCACAGCTGCCTTTTAATCTCCTGATGGGAGACAAAGGAAAAAAGAGACTGCCAGGCCCCATGAGTGGGGTGGCTTGGAGGCACAGCTACCTTTTAATCTCCTGATGGGAGACAAAGGAAAAAGAGATTTTTGCTGCTCTCCTGGTGGAAGAGATGCGCCAGCTGTTGGCTGGCGGGGCCCGCTGCTCACGATGTCCCCCTGATTGGGCGGACTCTGCACTCCTGATAGGAGAAAGGGATTGCTGGTGCCCTTCTGATGGAAGGGATACTCACGAATTCACATTGGTCGCCAGCTGCTGGCTGGCGTGTGGGTCTGCTGTGCGTTCCAGGAGCCGTCACATTGGGCGCCAGCTGTTGCCGTGTGTGGCGGGTCCGTGGTTGCGCGCTGCTGGGCACCGGCTCTACTCTCTGTGGCTGGAAGTGCAGGCGGGGCTCAGCAGACTGGCAAGCCCGCACTGGGCACTGGAGAGTGCAGACTCCGCGGGGGGGGGGGCTGCAAGCTGCCAGGCGGGTTCGGCGCCAAGCTGCGGAACGCCCCCTCTGTGCACGCGATCCATTGGCCACCAGATCACGAGGGGAGGTGCAGGAAAGGCGAATGCAGGATCTTCCCAAGTGGTTGTTGACAGAAGGATAGCCCCTCCGGGAAGACTGAATCACAGGCTGGTAACACAGGATACAGCTCCAGACAAGTTCAGTGATACAGCTTTAGTTTATTCAGTGATTCAGCTTCACTTTATTGGGGTGAAACCAGAAGATTTATAGTGTAGAGGCAGTAGCAAAAGCCTCAGTTGATAAGTGCTCCTAGCATGCCCCATTTACATGTGGCGGTGGGCTTCTATCAGGCTGTCAGACAATGCCTGATTAAAACCTGGTAGTTCCTATGCCAGAGGTCATGTATCTGTGACGGGCACATCAAATGTGAGCCAGGAAGGAGAGCAGAAGGTGCCCTGCTGGAAAGGAGAGTCTCTGCATAAAAATGCCGAGCCCCTTAGGCTATCCGGACATGGAGAGACTGCGACCCAAACAGCAGGGGTCCCCAACACTGCTATACATATTAAATCTGATCCAGCCAAGCATTTGTAACCAGATGCCCATCAGTGCAAATTTATGCACTGGAGTCTAGTCAGACTTCTAGAGAACTTACGTAAGGCATACTCTCCCTCACCCAGTAGCAATCAGTCTCCAATAGTTCTCATTCTAAGGCCAGCCTGCAACCCATTCCTCTCCATTCTGGGCCTTTGTCCAATTGAGTTGTCATGGATCTTGTGCTTGATGCCACCATCACCACAAGTTCATATGTGCGAGTTTCCTGTGACCTGAATGCCTCTTGCTCCCTGTGTTCATGAATCCGCCCTGGCTCTTTCAAACACCCCCCTCCCCCTTCAGCAATGATCCCTGAGCCTTGGGTTGGGGAGGATTAATATAAGAGCTCCCAGGGACACACACTCTGCAGTTTCTTATTCTTTAAAATTTGGGCAGTTGTGGCTTTCTAGGTGCATCGGACTCTGTTGTATAAGGAAGCTTTGCTGGTGAGAGTTGAGGGGTGCATTTTCTCTCTACCCCTCCTTCCACCATGAGCGTCAGGTGTAGATGGTCAACTGGAGATATGTCACTTAGGTCTGGGCATCTGTCAGACGTATATTCTCCATGTCTGATCAATTCCAGTATTCTGTAGTAGCCTTTATCTATTGAAAAGAAAATTCTTTGATGAGTGGTGGATGTATGCTCCTCTGTAAATATAAGGATCCATATTAAGCATGTGGTAAGAAATTTCATTTTTCTAAAGATATGACAGAGATATATTGCAATATGTTCTTGATAGATTGCTTCTTTGATTAGAATGAAGTGACCTTCTTTATCTCTTCTGATTAGTTTTAAATTGAAGTCTATTTTGTCCGATATTAGGATTGTGCCTGATTGTTTCTTGGTTCTGATTTGCTTGGAATATTTTTTCCATCCTTTTACCCTAAGGTAGTATCTGTCCTTGAAGGTGAGATGAATTCTTGAAGACAATAAATAGATGAGTTTCCTTCTTGATCCATTCTGCTAGTCTGTGTCTTTTGAAAGGGGAATTGAGGCTGTTGATATTTAATGTTATTATAGGAAGAAGTGTATTGGAAACTGTCATTTTAATTTCTTTATGTTTGTGGTCCTATTTTTGGTTTGCATTGTTATACTTTTTTTTCCTGTAGCCTCTGGGGTATACTCATTCATTTCTTCTGTCCTTTATATTGCTTTGAGTATTCTCTGTAGGACTGTGATAGATAGTTTTGCTGAATAAAGTCTTCAATATTGGCATTCATGGTTGTGTGGAAATGGGAATACTTTGGTCATGGCTCCTCTGGCTTTCATAGTTTACATTGAAAAGTCAGCTGTAATTTTAATGGGTCTTCCTTTATATGGAACTTGTTTTTCTATAGCAGCTTTCAGTACCCTCTCTTTGTTCTGTGCACTTAATGTTTTACTATGATATGCTGTGGGAAATTTCTATTCTGGTCATGTCTAACTTGTGTTCTCTATGCTTCTTGAATCTCTATAAGTAAGGCTTTTCTTAAGTTAGGTTAGTTTTCTTCTATAATTCTGTTGACTATCTGTTCAATGCCATTGGCCTTAGATTTTTCTCCTTCTGTCTGCCTGTAATTGGTAGATTTTGACTTTTTGTGTTGTCCCACATTTCCTAAATATTCCATTCCTGCGTTTAAAAATAAAATTACATAGCCTTTCTTAAGGAATTCAGATCTTCAACTTTGTCATCCAGTCTTGATATTTTGTTTTCTTTTTCTTTTATTATGTTTGTGAAACTTTCTCCTGTTGTTTCCGATAGGCTTTATTGCATTTTTTCAATTCCATTTTCATTTCTCTGTAGATTTTCTTCAATATTTACATCTCTTTTGTGAATTCACTTTTCAAGTTATGAATTGTTTTTGATACTTCCTTAATATTCGTGGACATCCATCCCAAGTTTATAACATTCCTCTTTGTGTTCTTTGAGCAGATTGTGTTTTCTTTAAGTTCTTTGATCATGTTTATGATTGTTGTTTTAAATTCTGTGTACTGGTGTTCTTCAGGGTGATTCTTGTGAACTTCTGTGGGACTAATGGGTTTTGGGGTGACATATTCTCTTGTTTTTTAATATTATTTGTGCTTTTGCACTGCTGTTTGGACATATGAGTATTCTTTGCTATGTTTCCAGTAGGAACTTCTATTCTGCTTTTGTTTAATTTAATTTTTGTTCTGCATCCTGGCTGAGCAGGTCTGTCTGCTTGGTCCCAAGGCTGGGAATTTGGGGTTGCCTTAGTGACATATGAGTATTCTTTGCTATGTTTCCAGTAGGAACTTCTATTCTGCTTTTGTTTAATTTAATTTTTGTTCTATTTATATTGTTTATGTAGCTTTTCTGGTTTTTGTTCAGGGATGTAAAATAAATTGGTGTCTGTTTCAGGATCTTGCAGAGTAGTAGACTGGTCTGGGTGGTTGGTGGGACAGGGTAGTAGGTAGACTGATCAGGTTATTAGGAGGGCTGGTCTGTGTCATAGAGATCAGGATCCCATGGAGTCTATGCTAGGGAGTTTATCTAGTCTTGGTTTGGAAGCTAGTCCAAGCATCTGAGGCAGAGTAACTGGAGCCTGTCTGGGTCCAGGCTGTCACAGGACAGAGTGGAGGTGGGCTAGAAGAATGGAATAGAGATGCAGTGGGCTGGATATGACTTTCCAGACTCCAAGGTGGGCAGGTCTGGCTGGCTGGTTGGGAACCAGGAAAGATGGGGGTCACTGGACCACCTGAGGAGGATGTAGCAATCCATGCTAAGGTATTTAGCTAGTCTGTATTAGGAAGTTTGTCCAAGCATCTGACGCAGAGGAATTGGGTCCAAGGCTGTTAGGGAACAACAATCTCTGCTTTCTTTAGCAGTGTTTTCATATCATTAAAAAAATCACACCTGTTGTAAACACTTGAAACACACACTAATAATTGCTTTATAATTTTCTTTAATCAACTAGGTGTTCAAAATTTCCCTGATATTCAAATCTTGCTGACTGATAGGTACATATATAACCTAGCGTAACCTAGTTATTTCTAAAATTATTTTATTGACAGGTAATTCAGAAGCCCACCATGCAGGATTACTTTTTTTTACATTAAGATTAAAAAGTAACACCTGGGAAATGACTTAGAGTAGATAAAGTGCTTGCACCAAAGTCTGAAGGCTCCAGTTTGAATCCCCAGAACCCATCGAATAGCTGCACAGGCATGGCACCCTCCCAGAATACCAACCCTCAGGAAACAGAGTCAGGGAAGGCCTGTAGCACGTTGCTTATCTAGATTAGCCAGATCAATGACCTCTGGGTTCATAGAGAGGCCAGCCTCAATATATAAGTTGGATAATGATTGGAGACATACGCTGTCAAATTCAGGATGCAGAATGCATGAGTCTGAGTATGTGCATGTGCCAGTACATGTGCCAACACACATGCATGCATGCATACACACATGCATGAACATAACAAAATAGGAAGTAATAATCTATCAGAATAGTAAATTATACAATTCTTTAGTTAACGGCATAGGCTTCTTATATCTGCACCTTAAGATGGACATAAACAGCTTAGGAGGAAATGTAAACTTTGAGAAAAAAGTATAGAATCCACAAGCAATGCCTGTAGAATGAAGATTTATGAAAACTGTGAAGCATCTTGCCTATTTTTGTGAGCTATCCCATTGTAGATACTTTTATTTATGAAGGTGATAAATAAGGACAAGAGATATCTGAGATTTCATGGAGGACCAAATATGTTATGGAACTATCTTCTTTGAGTCTTTTTTTGGAAAGCTTAAATTTGCACCAGTCTCTGTGCTTAGAAGCTATTCCTTAACAAGAATTGAGATTTGGTAATCTATGAGGATTCCATATATTGTTAGTATTCCTTTACTGCGTTAGGCAGTTTCTCCTTTAAGTTCTTTGTCCAAGTAATGTTTATTAGTTAACTTAAATGTAAATTAAATCTATGTATAAAAGCTATTGAGAGCTTTTAAAATCTTTCCTTTCATTACCCTACCTGTTTCCTGTGAATTCGTTTGAATATTCCTTTCTCCCAGATACATAAGTATGATAATTGAAGCCTTGGCCTTAATTATTTTTAGAGGGTGGAAGGGAGAAGTGTTTTGATTGTAAGGTCAAAAATGGTAGTTTCATTAAAAGTATTCCTTTGTTATTAATATATTCAAAGAATTAAATTACTAATCTTTTGATCAAAATTTATTAACCTTGGCATCTACTACACAAACATCATTCATATAAATCATATGAATGTTCCAGAAAATTAGTTCAAAACATTCTACTATTCAATGTGAAACATTTGTGTTCCCGTTATGCTCTGGTTTTATGTGTATGTATGTGTCACATGTGTGTGGCTACATGTGCAGAGGTCAGAGAATTATATCAGGCATCCTCTATGACTCCTAACTTTAGTCCCTCGAGACTGGGTCCCTCTCTGAACCTGGCACTCACAGCAATTTTCTGTAGACTGGGGAAGCCAGTAGTCCTAGGTATCCTCTTGTATCTGCCATCACCCTGACCCCAGTGCTGGAGCTATAAACATGCATGCCTACATCTGCCTTTAAATAAGGGAGGGCTGTATCCAAACTCAGTTCCTCATGCTTATGTAGCCAGCACTTTTAACAACCGAGCCATCTCTTAGAAATTATTCTTCAAAATTCAGAGACAATAAACATTTTTAAAATAAACTTAAAATGCGGGGCTGGAGAGATGGCTCAGAGTTTAAGAATGCTGGTTGTTCTTGTGGAAGACCTGGGTTCAAATCCAAGCACTCACATGGCGGATAAAAACTTTCTGTAACTCCAATTCCAGGGGATCTGACAGCCTCTTCTGTCCTCCACAGGTATTGCACATACAGGTTTATGTACCTACATGCAGGCAATACACACATGCACATAAGATAAAAATAATAAATAAAATATTTTAAAAACTAGAAATGCACAATTCTACTAAATTGACATAGTGTTAAACTGTCTCTTAATGACTTATTGTTATAATCACAGATTAGTACATCTCTCAATTCTCACCAGAGAAACTTCTTGTACCAGACAGCAATTAACACAGATTAACCCACAACTGGTCAACATGCAGAGAATAAGAGACTATAGAGTGCTTACCTCTGAATGAAATCCCTTCGCCATACCCTTCCCCTCTCAAGGTTCAGGGATCATTACAGAAGATGTGGCAGAAAGACTGTAAGAGACAGAGATAGTGGGTTACAAGGAAATAGTGATTTCTGGACAGCAGGTCGTTGCCACTTATCCACTCACAGCAATCGTGTTAAAATGCACAAGACTTCTGTAACCTCAAGCAAGAAAATTCAGTGTGGAAGCTGGAAGGTAGGCAAGAAGCCCTCACCCTAGCAGAGGAAATATTGGTAACTCATTGCTGTTGGATGGAGAGAGAGAGAGAGAGAGAGAGAGAGAGAGAGAGAGATTTAGTTAAGTTTCTGACACGATATGATAACCATGCTCCAGAGGAGAGAACCACATCCAACAATCCAACAGTGTATGGGCAGCATAAATTAGACTTGATAGGCCTTGGAAAAACAATAGAAGACATGAAATCAGGTGTCTGAGGGCATAGGGTGGGGATGGAGATAAGTGAGGGGATCTGAATATGATCAGATGTATTGAAGGAAAATACATTGAAATCTCAATGTATCAATAAATAAAGAGTAAGTGAAATTTCAGAAATAACTTATCTATTGATATTTAAATATTTTTAAGAATTAGCTTATGATACACTGTTAAGGAAATTGTCAGCTTTTTATAAAAAACATTGATATTTAGTAAATGTTTGTCAAATCCTTTAATTTTCCAGATCTGAAACATAAAATATGTGTTATAAACTATAAGTAAATATTTCACATCTAGAATACAGCATAGTTCAATGAGTACTCTGTCCTTAATATAGTCATTAATCAGGTAGAGTGATTTCATTTATAAATTTAATCAGTGATTTTTTTCACCAGCACTAGAAAGTTTCTTTGACAAATTAATATAAGTTTAAAATACTAATAGGGTCTGGTCTTGGCTCAGTGGGAAATAATGATCACTCTGGACAATCATAAGGACTTTAATTTGAATAACAGCACCTATATAAAACCTGGAGATGGTTGCATACCCCTGTATTTCCAGCATTGGAGGTTGGATACAGGTCAGAATCCATAGCTCACAGGCCAGTTAGCCTAGCCAAATGATATGTTTCTGGTTCAGTGAAGGACTATGTTCAGAGAAATAGAGAACATATACACTGTTCCACATGGACATGGTCCTCACATTTACAACACACACACACACACACACACACACACACACACCAGAACAAAAGTAAAACAAAAATAGAAAAAGGATATACTACAACACAATAAAACAGTATGAAAAATATAAATTCCATGCATGTATGTATATTTTTATGGATAAGAATCATTTTTATGAGGCTGGAGAAATGGCTTAAAAGTTACGAACATTTGCTGCTCTTATAGAGAACCGGGGTATGGTTCCCAGCACCAAGTGGCAGCTCACAACCTACCTTAGCTCCAATACCAGGGGATATGATCCCTCTCTGGCCTCCAGCAATTTTGCAAGCTCATAGGCACTTATGCACATGCAGGCAAAACATTCATTCATATAAAATATAAATAAAATAAAAAGAAACCATTTTGTAAAGCCATCTTCCTATTCATGCACCATTTTGTATTCTATTACTTTTGTTAGATATTAACATTGATTATTTTTATGGGCACTGTGGTTAATAATTTTGTTTGATATAATGATTTTTCTGGAAACTTGTTAATGGCACAAATTAATATATATCATATAAATAATATGAGGACATAAATAATAAATGAATATCAGGACAAAATAGAGCATGTTTCATTTTGCATCATATCCATGCTTTCAAACTTTTCTTAAAATACTATTATTAATAATTTGAGAATTTCATACAGTTTATTTTGATCCTATTCCTGCTACCCTCATCTTTTCTCAAGTACACCTGCCTCCCTATCACCCTACTTTATTGACTTGTTTTTTCTGAAAACTCATCAAGTCCAATTTGTGTTGTCCAAGCACCCTTGGGTGTGGGCCCATACCACCGAGTGTGGTGCATCTACCAGATGTCACATCTTTAGAAAAACCCAACTCTTACTCTCCCAGGAGCTTTCAAATGACAGTAGTTCCTCAGCTACGGATGGTACTTCATGCTCGCTTGCCACATCCATGCTGGAGTTTCATCAGACTTGAGCTTACATGGGTCTTATGCATATTGTCCCAGCAGCTTTAATGACAATAGTTCCTCAGCTAGGGATGGTACTTCATGTTCACTTCCCACATCCATGCTAGAGTTTCATCAGACTTGAGCGCACATGGGTCTTATGCATATTGTCACAACCACTGTGATTTCAACTTTGCTGTTTTGTCTGTAAAGTGTTTTTTCACTGTGGCCATGTATCACCTCTGGCTCTTACATTCTTTCTACCCTCTCTTCCTGGTTAATTTCCTTAGTCTTGGGGAAAATGGTGTGATCTTGATGTCCCATTTAGAGTTAAGCACTCTACAATTTCTTTTATTCTGTATGTTGATTAATGTAGAACTCATTGTAAATCAATATTTACTGTCAAAAGAAGCTTCTCTGATAATTGTTGATAGATGTACAAGTCTATGGGTATAATTTTAAGTCATTAGGATTCATTTGGCTACTATGTCCATTAAGCAGAATAATAGCAGTAAGTTCTCCCCTATGGTTTACAACCAGACTAGCCACAAGTTCTTGACACAGATAATGGTTCCAGGTGTAGGATTCCTCTTATGGAATGGGCCTTAAATCCAATCAGAGTTTTGTTGGGTAATCCCATAGCATTTATACCACTATTGCACCAATGGACATATCTTGACATGTCAGTCATTGATAAAGCACTTAGCTGGATAAGAATGTGGAATACTTTTATAATAGCATGTGTAACACCTTCCAGCACTATGAAAGCTAGTCAGTATGAATGTCTTCATGTTAGTAAAAACTTGATCCCTCCATGTTCTATGCCTCAAGTGCACACAGCGTCTTTATAGGGCTTTACCCTCAAGTTCTGGAGTGTAACCAAGTATAACAGCATAAGCCAATAATGTTTGGGAGTCTGTGGTACCTGACTGGCCAACAACCCCAAAAGAAGTAACTCACTGCTGGAATGGACTTTTCATTTGCTAGTCTGTGGTGTCTAGTAGGAGCACTCCCCCTATTTCCCCATATTTAAACCTTTTTATGTATTTGAGGATGCTTCTACAGCAGTAGGTTTCATTTGAGGTTTTGAAAATTTTAGTATTAGCCTCCCCATTCTCCCTCTTCTACCTTGTACTCACCAATAGAACATTTTCAGATTTCTAAAAGTTTTGAAGAAATAAGAGTTCCAATATACTTTTAATTATCTTAATTTAATGTTAACTAATTCTGAGACCATAGTAAAATTGTTACTACTAGGCTGTTAACATTTGCCTAACACTATTGTCTCAACTATTTACTCCAATTGGAATACTACCTTTTCTTTCTTGAATTAAATTTTATTTTATTGATTACTTTTTATGATGTAAATTTAAAACAACATAATAGAAAGTTTAGAAATATGTAAAGATAAAAATAATTTATTCTTAGCCTATGGCTCTGTAATTACTGGCATGTCTTTATCTCCATTCTAATGGAAAACTGAAATTGATTTTTTTTAAACAATCATGTTGCTTTCAAAAGTCTGTATTTACATATTACGATTAATCATTACATCAGCGCCACAGAAACACATAAAATGGTCCACTTTATCATTGATTCATCAGGTGTTCTGCATATTAGTCTATTTTAAATGACACCAGTTATGAATTTATCTCTATAATTCTTATATACAAACGATCTTATTCAAACAAATAATGGAGCTGAAAGCTAATCACAGCACTTTAAGTTGAAAAATATGTACTTCTATTGCAGTTTTTTCTCATTTAAATTAAAAAAGATCTTCATTCCAAATATATAATATTTCTAGATAAATCTCATGGATCAGGGTTAAGTAGAATCATGGAAATACTCTGTAATCAAGATGTTACTTTGCAGGCCCTGTAAGTTGTATTAATCTATATTACTCATCAGTAAAATATGAATGATACTAATTTCAAAACTTTCTATGGATATTAAATAATTTAAAACATCTAAAATTTTGTAGAAAAATAGATATATTATCTATTCAGTAAAATTAACATTTAATTCTCCATTTTCTCTTATTTTATAGAATTATAGAGTAGTTCCTGTGGAAATCCAGGAGTTACACCCAAAGGTGTATTATATGGAACAAGGTTTGATGTTGGGGATAAGATCCACTACAGCTGTGTGACTGGATATATCCTTGATGGCCACCCTCAAATTACCTGCATAGCCAATTCTGTTAATACAGCCTCCTGAGATTTCCCTGTTCCCATCTGTAGAGGTAAAAAAATTACATAGACATAGATGTGTATATAGCCATATTTATACTGATAATTTGTTTGACATAATAAAATATGTTAAAAGTAGGAGCTGTGATTAACTAGGATACTTGAAAAAATGCTGCTTATTCCTAGTACAGACTCTAAACCATTACCTGCAGATCATCTGTCTGTCATCTTTCTATACCTATTTAGGCATATCTGTCATCTATATCAGATACTGAATGAAAAATAGAGAAACTTTCTAAATACCTGCTAAGACAAAAGTATTTTTAAATATTTATACTTACACAATGGACTGCATGGATGCATATCTCTATTTTCGTAGTAGAAAATACTATGAGTTTATGATTTTGAAATATTTAAGTGGTGAATGTTCTTATTTTGGTTTCATTGAGAAGCACTGACTATACTGCTAAATCATTTCAATATTTCTGGCAGTGTATTTAACCTAAAGATTTGTGACAATAATTCTTTTTAGTTTGCTACTGATGCTATAAAATGACTTATTTTATGAAAACAAAGATTAATGTGCATAAAGGTTTAATGTTCATATCTGGAAAGGTGTTGTATTAACCATTAGCTAAAATATATAGGATTCTTGCCCCAGAAGTTCTAGGGTTCAGGGTTGGAGAAATGGTTCAGCAATTAAGAGCACTGGGTGCTCTTGCAGAAGACTGGGGTTCAAATCCCAGCACCCAGATGGCAACTAATAACTGTCTGTAACTCCAGTTCCAGGAGACCTGTATTCCCTCTTCTGATTTTCACGGGCACTGCATGACATGGGTGCACTTACATCCAGACAATACAATCATTTTTTTTTTTTAATTTAAAAAAGGAGTTCTAGAGATTGGCATTGTTTAATCTCTGTTTTTCTTTCCTATTGAGATGTGTCTCTAATATCAACCCACATATGCTTCTTTACTAAATGGAAGCTAGGAAAATGCAAATAAACATATAAATTACTTGCTTTTTCCCATACATATAGAGGTATGACATACCCATCTTTGAAATCAACCACAGCTGACATTTCTTCTTTATGTTAATTCATCAACTATTTGATAGATTTATACATGGGTATAATGTATTTTGTTCACACCTGTTACCTTATCTGTTCTGCCTCCTTTCCTGCCGAACCACATACTTCCCCAGCTAGTGCCCCTCTACTTTCAGGTGTGTGTATGACTCACTGAGTTTAATTACAATTGCTTGCACAAACTTGGGTGAAGGAGATTATTTACCAGAACACGGGGAACTTTCCAGTGGTTACCAACTGAATGAAAACGTCTGTCCCTCCCCCAGCACAATTAAGTGCCTAGCTCTTCAATGATGGTGGAGGTCTTGTGAGCCCCTTTCCCATCTGTAAAGTAAGGTTAACTGAAAACATATTCTGCAGGCAACCACAGTTACTATGAGTTCATGAGTACAACATTCTTATCTACCCCTGGAGACAGTGTTCTACAGCACTCATACTCATGCTCTATCTTTTACATCTGTTCTGCTCCCTTTTCAATAATGTTCACTTGCAAATGAATGATATAAATGTTATTTTTAGGGCTGAGTGCTCAACATTCACTTATCCCTAGGAATTAGATCAATTGTGAGTCTTTGCATATCCTAGGAGCTATACAACTGACATGTGAGGCAATATGCGCTGTTTTTTCAATAGTGGTATGATTATTATGGGGGCAATAATGGATTAATTTTAGATTTTGAGGTCTGATTTTTCAAACCCCATCAAAATCCATGATTGGGAAGGTCATAGGCCCTTGTGGGGAAGACACTATTATTTTCTTGCCAAATGGAAACATTGTGACCAACAACATGCCTTCCCAATATTTACATTTATGCCCATAGCTAGCTTCCTACCTCTTCATTTTCAGCCACTTTTTGAGATATCTCAGTCAAATCATATGAACGATTTGAGTTCACCGATCTCCTGTCAAGAGAGGAGAATTTTTTAAAGCTGTTACATTTTTAACAATGATGAAATATGCTGTACATGTCATTCAGTAAGGTATTCGGTAGATACTGGCATGCTTTCATGCTGGTCCCTTTGCTGTTGGTGTTTCTCTGCTATTGCTAGTACTTTGCCACTGCTGCTATGATTACTATTATCAGCTATCATCCAAACACTAAAATCTGCTAAGAAACTTAAAAGCATTGTCTCTTAAATTTTTGAAGGGAAACTAAAGCCTTGATATTTAAAAACTGGTGGTCAAGATTACTCAGATAGAATCCATATGAAGGCCTGGGAATTTTTACTCAATATGCCAGTTGGCAAGATCTCTGTTTCAATTTCATGAAAGGCATTTAAAGAAACAAGACTCCTGATTTACAGCTAAATGACAATTTTTATGTATACCATTACCATAAGTCCAAATACCTGAAGCTGTGTACAATTAAGAATGTACAATCCCCAATTTCCAATTCTATAAGATGATACAAAAAGTGTGAGATACTCATACATATTTAGGTGACATTGTATTTGGAAAATAAGCTTTAAGTAGGAACCTGAATTATTTCTGTGTAACAATACACCTGTCTTTGTTCTGAAGGGAGCCCCTATCTCTAATATGCAAAGCTTTAAGAAAATTTATCTTTGGCTCTGTTGGAAGAAATTAGACTTCTTTACAGGCAGTTGTCCATGGTATCTAGAAAAAGTTCAAGTGCACTGTGTTTCCAAGGTGTTCAGTCACATAAGAACTCCAATGGACAAATATCTACCAAGATTGGGTTTGTAGGAGAGCCAGGATTGAAAGTCTCTGCTCCCAACACTAAACTTCAGAAGTCTAAATATAAAATATCATACTGTGAAATGTCACAGAATTATTTTGTATCTGTCTCCAAAGCATTGATATTATAATAGTAAGAGAAAACCAAGCCACACATGAATCAAACAAAAGGCATATAATGTGTTTTAAGCAGCATAGACATCCTCAACTAAAATCTAAAACCATTTAAAATGGATGCTAAAGGGTACTTGAAATTCTTTAAAAAATACTTTAAGTGGATCACTGTCAACATTATTCAAAATCAATCTGATGCTACTTGTGCATCTCAATTCAGGTAATAGAATTTGAAGTCAAAAAGAGTTGTTAGAGTCCAAATACTAATTTTTCCACCTACTGACTAGAGACTTTGAGAAAAAAATAATCATTATTTTGTGAATTTTGGAAACCACTGCTTTAGTTATAGTATAATGAATATATAGATGGGAAAACCAAAATCATAATACTATTAGTGTTAAATATTTTCTTAAGGCACTAGAGATGTACTCCAGGGCTTCAAACATGCTAGGGAAGCTAGGATGAACTGTATCCCTGAATCTTATTAGAGTTTATTGTAATTGCTAAGTAATTGTATACAAAGTGATTGCATACTGTCATTATGTTAGCTCCATCAGTTCAGTTTCCATTGCACCTTTTACCGTATCTTCCCTTCAGAAGCAAAGCAGGAATAAATGCCAATTCTTTCTCTACCCAAGTCTAACCTTATAGCCAATATTTTCGAGTTCTGTCGAAATTGTCTTTACTTTTATTTTGTGTATGTGTGTTATTTCCTGCATGTACCTAAGTGCACCGTGTCATGCAATGCCTGCTGAGGACAGAAGAGGGCATCAGATTCCCCTCGAACTGGAGTTATAGACAGTTGTTAGCTTCCATATGGGTGCTGGGATTCGAACCCGAGTCTCCTGCAATAACACCCAGTCTTCTTAACAGCTGAGCCATCTCTCCATCCCAGAAAATTTCTTTATATTTCAAGGTTAAACTTTGTTACCAGAGTGTACACCTAACTCCTCTGCATTGCTTCCCAAGTCCCTCCAGGCATATTTACTTTGACTTTCACTCTAACCTCTGTGGGTTCTCATTCATCAAAAAAGTGGCACCCTCCGTGTTTGGAAGTGCTGCCTGCTTAACTTCAGTCTGCCACGCTCACCTTTTCTTTTCCGAACCTGTAAAACTAATGAATACATTTACTCATTCAAATGTATTCATTAAAAGCCTACCCTGCGAATAGCAGTATTTCATATGCCAAGGACCAAAAGATTTATTAAGAAATGAATCTTGCCTTTGAAGATCCTGTGGTCCAATGGGGCAGACTGTAATGTAATGAAGCAATTATAATAATGTGTGATAATTGTTTTAATGGCAGGATCTGTAGAATAGCTGGGTACCTTCATGAAGAATGCAGTAGTGTCTCCCAGTTGAGAGGACGGGAGTTCAGCTAGGGACAAAGCTTTAAGAGAAGGCTTCACAAAGGATTGCTAAAAATACAAACTATATAGAGCAAGAACATTTTGAGTGAGGCAATAATTCATGTAGAGAGTACGATCTTTCTTTGCAGCCTCAGAAGCAGTTCTCGTGTGTTACTAATAGTCGCTGGCTAAGCAAATATTCCTTGTCATACTCCACAGAGCATATGATCTAATTTTCTATGGTGTAATTTACCTCCCATTAACCAATTTTTACTAAAACTTAAAGAATAGAGGATTAGTGTATGTGCGATTCATGCAAGTGTCACTCTGTTCAAAAGAGAAAGTGACTCAGTCCGTACTTGCTCTTCTGCTCTTTGCCACTTGATAGCATACTGATTCTTTAATTTATAACTGTGCAGGGGGCTAATAATTCTGTAATGATCTGCGTATTGCTACTCCTGGCGTTTGCACAGAGTCTCTCCTTGATGAAACCTTTACTTTGAAAGCGTTTTTGCTTCTTCCTAACAATGATAGTTTAATTATGAAAGAAACGAATGCCACATCAACCTAGAGGGTATGGAGCAAGGGGTTTTGTGTTCCAAAGCAAGATCAATTTCAACACCATCTGCGAGTATTTGTAAAAGACAGCTAACTGCCTGCTAAGCAATATCCTGTAAGAACTGAACTTGATGCCTGTGCTCTAAATCTGGGGTGAAAATACCTGAAGCACTTGAGTCCTCTGTACCTCCTTCCTGTTGACAGACACTTTTGTGGCACTTGTTCCCTCTGAGCTTTGCTGTAGCCTCACAGTCCTTCTCAGGTCTGTGTGGCCAACACTTCAAACTAATTAACAGCTTTTGGCATCCAAAGAAGAATGGATATGTTACTCTTAGATTAAAATGTCTAAAATTCGTAATGATACTCTGTATTCAGAAAGGCATTTTTGATTACACATAACCCAAAGAAAATTAATAAAGGCACTCTAAAAGAGATACAGGTACTATACTGTAACACCAGAACTTAAGCCTGAGTCCAATTTTTCTTTGATAGATTAATCTATTTAGGTATTATGAATTAGCCATAGAAAACTTAAATTTGTATTAGTCATTCAAAAAATTTTGGTTAACTAAGACTTTTTTTTAAGGGTATTGTGTTATCTTGGTATATAAG
The DNA here is from genome assembly GCF_000622305.1 of Nannospalax galili. NCBI lineage: Eukaryota > Metazoa > Chordata > Mammalia > Rodentia > Spalacidae > Nannospalax > Nannospalax galili. Next base: position 21,586 of record NW_008333094.1, read on the forward strand.
ATCTACGAATTCGAAGCTCAGCGAGAAGAAATTATGAGTCAGGGAAAGCAGTGATCACTTAGGGGATGTGAACCTATAAAATGCAGATGTAGAAGATTTTGATCTGATATGTGATATTGCTGGGGAAGGTGGGATATTGGTGATACAGCAGTCATATAGTCGATCAGTGCATGTGACCTACACTAAATATTTGATAGTATGAACATGCTGAAGTACTAATGAGGGAAGCAATGACTCTGACAAACTGAGATAGTTTTAATGAGCTAAGCAACAATTCAGATAGAAAAGGCTACCCAACTTTAGCTTAGATGTAAGACTATCTTTCATTCAAAACAGGGTAGGAAATCACTAATGGAAAAACAGTAGCTGAATGCCTTGTCACACGTTTTATTTTCCTGCTAGAAATCTTGATCAACAATTCTGGATCAAAATGTGATACAAAGAATATAAAGATGATTAAGACTGTTTGAGATATTCTATATGAAACACAGAGAAACATCAATAAAAATGAATTAAAAACTAACTAAATAAAATGTGACAAAATTTAGAATTGGAGCAATATCCTAAGAACTGAACTTGATGCCTGTGCTCTAAATCTGGGGTGAAAATACCTGAAGCACTTGAGTCCTCTGTACCTCCTTCCTCTGTACAGACACTTTTGTGGCACTTGTTCCCTCTGAGCTTTGCTGTAGCCTCACAGTCCTTCTCAGGTCTGTGTGGCCAACACTTCAAACTAATTAACAGCTTTTGGCATCCAAAGAAGAATGGATATGTTACTCTTAGATTAAAATGTCTAAAATTCGTAATGATACTCTGTATTCAGAAAGGCATTTTTGATTACACATAACCCAAAGAAAATTAATAAAGGCACTCTAAAAGAGATACAGGTACTATACTGTAACACCAGAACTTAAGCCTGAGTCCAATTTTTCTTTGATAGATTAATCTATTTAGGTATTATGAATTAGCCATAGAAAACTTAAATTTGTATTAGTCATTCAAAAAATTTTGGTTAACTAAGACTTTTTTTTAAGGGTATTGTGTTATCTTGGTATATAAGATCTACGAATTCGAAGCTCAGCGAGAAGAAATTATGAGTCAGGGAAAGCAGTGATCACTTAGGGGATGTGAACCTATAAAATGCAGATGTAGAAGATTTTGATCTGATATGTGATATTGCTGGGGAAGGTGGGATATTGGTGATACAGCAGTCATATAGTCGATCAGTGCATGTGACCTACACTAAATATTTGATAGTATGAACATGCTGAAGTACTAATGAGGGAAGCAATGACTCTGACAAACTGAGATAGTTTTAATGAGCTAAGCAACAATTCAGATAGAAAAGGCTACCCAACTTTAGCTTAGATGTAAGACTATCTTTCATTCAAAACAGGGTAGGAAATCACTAATGGAAAAACAGTAGCTGAATGCCTTGTCACACGTTTTATTTTCCTGCTAGAAATCTTGATCAACAATTCTGGATCAAAATGTGATACAAAGAATATAAAGATGATTAAGACTGTTTGAGATATTCTATATGAAACACAGAGAAACATCAATAAAAATGAATTAAAAACTAACTAAATAAAATGTGACAAAATTTAGAATTGGTATTGGTAATAAGGTAAAATAGATGGAAAGGGAGAAATAGGAGGGAAATATTAGCTGGGCATTTTCTATATGCAGATTGTAACAAAATTCTTCATCCAAAGAAGTAGAATTTTAGTTAGTGAGAAGATTTCTATTGTGTTTATGTAACTCCCTTTCAGTACATATGACTATCTGACCAGAGGTCTGGATGACTCTGTTTCTTTGTGGTCATCCATTTCCTCTGGCTTTTACAATCTTTCTGTCTCTTTTCTCACAATGATCACAGAGCATTGAAATAAACATCCCATTACGGATAAATCCTTTCTCTGGCTTATTGTTCTCTGCATATTGAGCAGGTGTGGCTTTTTGTGTTAATTACCATCTTCAGGTGAAGGAAACTTCTCCGATGAGAGTTGAAAGACTTGAAAGATGCATTCATTTTATGCATAGAGGTTACATTAAAAAGGTGTCTCTTAGAGTTAAGCATCTCACAGATATTCTCTGTATTTTTCTAATTGTGGAACTCTTTGATAGTTTCCATCTGTGTTAGTGACTTTACTCAGTATTGTGACCAAATAGAGAATCCCATTAACTATTTTTACTATAGACAGTAATACCCTCTGTTGAAATTAGTTTACACCTTAGCTGTTTTTAATTGTACAGTGCATTTACTCTTAGGCCGTTTTGCTGTTTTCCTTTTCTTGTCACATGGTCAGGGGGCCCATAATCCTACACAAACTTGCCCTTCCCATGACCAAACCTTAAGTCCAATTAAATAGCTGTTCCTTACCACAAAGATAAAATTGTCACTACTGCAGCAATAGCGATAGTTTGCTGGGTCAGTAACTGTGGCTTATTGGGCTTTACAGCTAGGTAGGGCCATTGACTGGTTTTCTCTCTTGGCAGTTTGTATAGTATTCTCTGATGCTATGAGAGTTAGACTTCAGGGAGGTGAATTCCAAGTCACTTTCAACTCACTTGCTTGAGGTCCTGTGTCTTGAGTGGGATCTCCATTCTACTGTAGGGTCTTACGTTCAAGTTCTGAGAAGCAATAAAGGACTGTGGGGAAGCAATAAATGACTGTGGCAATAGCCTGTGTTTTTTAATCATTATTATTTTTAAATTTTTAATAAGTACATGATTAGATGAAGCATTTAATTACAGCTTTAACATTTTCAGTAACACACTCCAGAGCAAGAGTACATCTCTTTCACAAGTGGCTGTAAGTTTCTAGGTTCACAGTTGAATTAATACAGTTATACAATATTGTACTCAGTATAAGGCCTGTAAGAAATAAAATTATGAGTTTTTAACCTTTAGAAAAGATCTCCATTTCATTTTAGAATGTATTGTTCCTTGCAAAAAAATTCATTTTTAATGCAATTGACACTAAGATGTTTGCACATGCGTTTCTAATCTCTATATATCTGATTATTACTAGTGACAGTTGGTTAATTTCTGAGCTCCTTGGCATCTGAGCATGGATATAAAGTCATCAGGTAGATTTCAATGGTAATGTTTTTCACATCTAGTAAATAACATGATGTAAATGTCCATGCTTCCTCCTCAAATAGAATTCATTTTTAAAAATTTGTTGATGTTTTTTTTTTTTTGTGTGTGTGTGTGTATCACACAGAACATCCCAAACCATCTTACCCAACTATACACCCACTTCCCAGATGGAAGCCTCCCATAGCCTCTCTCCCCCCACTAGAACCCTTATACTCTGATATTCCTGCTACTGTCTGCTGT
>NW_008333095.1:0-538 GCF_000622305.1 Nannospalax galili
CAGACTCCATAGGCTGTATTGTGTATATAAGAGAATAGATTATGTTGGGCATGGTCAGTGTGGAGAAGTGCAAATAAAGTAGGGATCTGAATACTATAAAACTATATTATATGGAATTTGCAAAATTAAAAAAAAGAAAATGCCAATGTGAAACCTAATAATTTGCTGATTTAAAAAATAAAAATATAAAAAGGCTAAATAAACAAAATAGGCTCAGTCCCTTAATTGAAAAGGTCACACAAAACAAGGTCTAAACATCTGATTCTTTTCTCTCACCTATGGTTATATGTACACATGGCATTATCTCTAGTAATTACCTGCATACCTTCTCTCACCTATGGTTATACATACACATGGCATTATCTCTAGTAATTACTTGCATACCCCTTCTTACTTCTCCCTGTTTCTTTCCTTGCTTCCTAATCCCAAAGTATTTAATTCCATCATCTTACTCAAACTGTACCTGAGTGACTCCCGTTCAGTTTTCTGACCTTGGCATGCAGGAGTAACCATACTTCCATGTTTATAATTCATTCAA
>NW_008333095.1:2288-3363 GCF_000622305.1 Nannospalax galili
TGAAGGCTATTTAATTTTCATCCCAAATCACCAAGCACCAAAATCTGATGCATTTTCTGTCTTAAAGGAAGAGCAAGGGAAATAATGTGATTAGAGCACAGCAAATGAAGGAAAGCTACATATGAAATTATGTTAGAGTAGCAGTCAAGGGTTCAAAGAGCGGGATTCCAACTTGGTAATCTGCTGCAACACTTTCGACCTTTATTCTTTTGAAATAAATGGGCTTTCACTGTGGCCAAATGAATGGCTTTATGCTGTTTTTAAAACTGACTCAGTTGGCTGCTGCGTGAGGAAGACAACTAGAGAGTACAAAGGTTGAAGCTGGGGTTATTGCAGTCATCTCAGCTCTCAGGGAGAAAGGATGGTAACTTGTACAACAAATAAGAAGTACTTCGAAACTGATGTTTGCAATCATTGTGAGAAACACAGAAGTTCTAGCGCAGGGCGTGGTTTTCAGGAACCCTCAATGACCATATTCAATCAGCAAATAACAATCCCTAAAGTTCAATGTATTCATCACAGTTTCGTATATTTTAATTTAAATTTGGCTCTTCTTGGTAGAAGGGATAAATGATATCATCTTTAAGTGGCAGGTGTTTGATCTTGTTTCCTTGGATTATTACAAACTAATTTACATTATCTGGTCATAGAAAATTGTTAAATATAAACACCTACCTCCTTTGCTACCATGCTAAAGAGTGCTTCTAATTGTCTCTGAAGTTTTCTGTACTTTTTCCTCCTAAAATATGGAAGAATTTCATTCCCTGCCCCGCCCCAGAACATATGTTTGAAGTAATTTACATATAAGGGGGCTAGAGAGATGGCTCAGTGGTTGAGAACATTTGTGCTCCTCCAGAGGACCTGAGTTCAATTCTTGGCACTAACATGCAGCTAAAAATCATCAATAACTCCAGTTCCAGGGGATTCGATGCTCTCTACTGTCTCTGTGGGCATTGCATGCATGCGGTGCACTTATATGCAGGGAAAACATCCACACATATAAACATAATAATAAAAATAGAATATTTTTAAAAAGAGTTAATTTACATGTATGAAGGATAGTAGCAGTAGTTAG
>NW_008333095.1:4833-4989 GCF_000622305.1 Nannospalax galili
AAGATTCAAGTAAAAAAAAAAAACAGTCTATAAGGCTTCTGGGAAAGTGCTCATATGAATTTAGAGCAATGATGTCAGCATGGACAAGACCCATACAAACTCAATAAAAAAAAACAGCATAGAACTGGGGAATTTGGCAGCAGGCTCTAACCTTAG
>NW_008333096.1:0-344 GCF_000622305.1 Nannospalax galili
GATGTCCTGAGAGGGGGTTCTGATGTCCTAGAAGGGGAGTTCTGATGTCCTAGGAGGGGGTTCTGATGTCCTGGGAGGGGAGTTCTGATGTCCTGAGAGGGGGTTCTGATGTCCTAGAAGGGGAGTTCTGATGTCCTAGGAGGGGGTTCTGATGTCCTGGGAGGGGAGTTCTGATGTCCTGAGAGGGGGTTCTGATGTCCTAGAAGGGGAGTTCTGATGTCCTGGGAGGGGGTTCTGATGTCCTGGGAGGGGTTCTGATGTCCTGGGAGGGGTTCTGATGTCCTTGGGGAGAAGTGGTTCTGATACCCTGGGCAGGGTGAAGTTCTGATGTCCTGGGGGGGAGG
>NW_008333097.1:0-386 GCF_000622305.1 Nannospalax galili
TTCATTTTTAGATTAAATCACTATCTATGCACATGAATACAGAATAATTTAAAACAAAATCAATAAATAGTGTAATTTTGGTTGTCAATGAACAAATATCCAGGTTTATCTTATTACAGTGCTGATGATTTCAGCATCCTACATGTGCAACTGTCCTAGGTTCTCAGCAGGTAAGTGTGCAGACTACCAAAGACTGTGGGAGAAATCAAGATGTAGTGATACAGGCCTGCAATCCTAGCACTCAAGAGGGAGTGGCAAGAGGATCGAAAGCTCAAGGCCAGACAGCGTTACATAGAAAGTTCAAGGTCAGCCTGGACTACATAGGAAGACCCTAACTCAAAAAGCTACCCTGGAGATGTAGTACAGCACTTGCATAGCATGCCTGA
>NW_008333098.1:0-337 GCF_000622305.1 Nannospalax galili
GGTCGGGACCACAGTTGTAAATATTTTGGTGTGGACCCTCTTCATATTGTATAGCCTTATACTAAAGATCATGTTAACCTGTTGCTTCAGAACTCAGACACTTGGCTAATAGCTTGTGCTGCTTTTTCAGGGGTTATAGATAATCATTATCCACTTGACAAGCTCATTCAATTTTGTAATTTACATACCTTCATTTTTCCACACATTACTAGCCATCAACCTTTATATACTGCTTTGTTAGTTTTTATGGATGGTTCCTCTAATGGGATGGCGGCCTATACTTGGGATGATCAAGTTGTGCGTTTTCAAACTGATAAGACCTCTGCACAACTCGTGG
>NW_008333099.1:0-1480 GCF_000622305.1 Nannospalax galili
AAAGTAAGTAATGAGTTAATATATAAAAGGACTGCCTCCAATCCCCATTACCTGGCTTGTTATGTAGTACTATGTATAGTGAGGATATTTAAAATATGATTTCTCAACCACCCTGTACGCCACAGACATATATAATCATTATTTGTGCAGTAGAAAAGTCTGGCAGAGTTCTGAAAAATTAGGAAGGACTTTTTAATTATATTAAAAGAAATAAGAAATGAAACCTGTATATTGCACAAAGGAGGCTAACTCTAAGTGACCCATTCTATGGGCACTGGGCATAAGCACCAAACTGTGTGTCTGAAATACAACCTGAAATGAGATCATTATGACATTTTGGGTCAGATAACTTTTGTTTGAAAGATGTTCTATACACTGTGAGGGTTTAACAACATCCCTTGGCTTTACCCATTAGGTATCAGTTGTGATAACATCTCTTTAGTTGAGACAACCAAAAACATTTCCAGATCTTGCAAAATGTCTCCTGGGGTGGGGTGGGAGATTGCCCAATAGGTGGTATCATACTCTCTGAAAAAGTAGAATTCTAAAAGGAGAAACATTGGCTCTTCTTACGGAGCAGATTTTTCAGGTCTTAGAGTGGATGTACTTAAAAATTCTTTTAAGCCTGGTCTTACCCCAAACCTACTGAGCTGCAGTGAGAATATGTTTCATTAGCATCTTTCCCTGATAACATCTGTGTAACTAGTTAGGCAGTAGTCTAATGGCACAAATGGTGGTAACCAGTGAAATAATAATGAATGTCTGATTTGAAAATCCCATCAGTGAGACAATTTATTTACTCAACAAACTGTTGAGGACCTACATTACACAAGAACTATTTTATTTTTTTAAATATTTTATTTATTATTTTTATGTGTATGAGTGTATTGCCTGCATATATGTGAGTGCACCCGCCCCTGTCGTGCAATGCTGCAGAGGTCAGAAGAGGACTTCGGAGTCCCCTGGAACTGGAAGTTAAGGACGGTTCATAGCAGCCATATGGGTATTGGGATGTGAACCCGGGCCCTCTGCAAGAGCAGTCAGTGCTCTTAACACTGAGCCATCTCTTCAGCTGCACAAGGAATATCTTAAATATTTTTCATTACTGTATATGTGTGTGCCTGCTTGTGTATATGTGCATGATGTGCATGCACTGCCTAGGGAGTGCAGAAGAAGGCATCAGATCCCTCAGAACTCGAGTTACAAGAAACTGTCGCTGCCATGTGTGTGCTAAGGAACAAAATTTAGATCCTCTGCAAGAGCAGTAAACACTCTTAACCGTGGAGCCATCTCTCTAGCCCCCTACAAGCACTATTTTAAATCAGAGAAGAGAAAAAAATTTCTGCCCTCAGAAGGTTTATATACCAGTGAAACGTACAATTAACTTAAAATCTATCCATTGAAAGATAAAAAGAGTTTCCATTTAAAATACTTTATTATTTTTATTTTATGTGTACAAGTGTATTGCCTGCATGTGTGT
>NW_008333099.1:3005-8520 GCF_000622305.1 Nannospalax galili
GGCTCTTGACATTGAGACGTTTTCAAATGCATTTCTAATCTCTATATACATGACTATCACTGGTCACAGTCACCCACCTTCTGAGCTCCTCAGCATCTGAGCATGAATACAAACTTGTCAGATAGACAGCCTTCCTCTCCCACTAGAGCCTCCGATGTCACATTTTTACTATGGACTATACAAATATAGTTATTGAACCCTTAGTTACTGATATTCCTAAGAAAATATTTTTGAACACAGTGTGAGGTCTCTTATTATGTCCTGGACTCTTATTCTTTTTGTGTTTCTTCCTTTAAAACCACAGGCAGCTAACAACTGTCTATAACTCCAGTTCCAGGGGATCCTATGGCTTCTTCTGTCCTCCACAGGCATTGCCCGACATGGGTGCACTTACCTACATGCAGGCATAACATTCATACACAGAAAATAAAAAATAATAAATAAAATATTTTTTAAAATGCTAAATTCAGACTCTTCCTTTATGGAGCTAAAGGCAAAGCAGAATTTTAAGTAATTAATTATGAGTAGTTAAAGCTTATTCTTTTCTGAATTTTCAAAATCATCATAACCACGTAGTTTTCAAATTATAAGTCTATCTTAAAAAGAAAACTAGTTTTAGTAAAAATCAACTTGTAAAATTTAAGTACTATTTTAAATTCATTAAAAATATCAAGTAAATATAAAACCGATTAAGATGGAAGACAGTACAAGGTTTAGTCAGAAAAGATAAATTTTGTTTTTCAATATTTTTTATTCTACTGCTTGCCTCAGCTGAACATTTTCTCGGATACTTCAATATAGAGAGCCTAGAGAAATCATTTAAATCCTGAACGATTGTGCAAACAATATAGATTTGAAATTCACTTAAGTTAGTACCCACAGAATCTGATTCAGCTCAGAACTTGGAATTCTACAAAGATTTGCTTATTTAGGTTAAATAAATTATATACTACTTTCCATAAGCTTAATAAGATGCTTTCAAACCTGTTACAATACTCAAATACACAATTCTCTAAGAGGAAACAGCATTTTTAATAATATAAAATCTTGCATAAAAATTTCAGAAGGGCTGATGGTGCTTAGGCTTTCTTGCTGGGAGTTAACTGCTAAAATCCTACACTATTATTGTCCTAATACTGTAACTGCAGTATTCGCTTGTAACAGCCAGCTTCGTAGGAAAATGTTCACTTAGGCTTTCTTGCTGGGAGTTAAGAGCTAAAATCCTACACTATCATTGTAGCAATACTGTAAGTGCAGGTTTAAAGATGCTAACTTCTTATGAATTCACAGGATTTTTTTCAGAAAATTGTACATAGGATAGAACTAGGTAGAACTGGTAGCTTAAGTTCACTAACATGTTTACTTTTCAAATACTAAGATATTAGAGTTATGTACATAATACACATTGACTTTTTTTGTGGACTGGCTGTTGAACCAGGCCTTGCACATTCTATGACAGTTTTCTTACCACGAAGGTCCATATCCAGCGACATGTTTACTTTCCAACACTCAAATCTAAGTATTGTAAGTTTAAGACTATCTGTATGATTAATCTACACTGAGATTAGAGCAACAGAAGCCTAAAGAGGAAAGGACAACATAACAATTACTAGTGATGATTGTAAAAACCTGTTTACCTTGTAAGTATGATTCCTTTCAGAACATTCATGCAATGAGGGGCCTGGCAGATAGCTTAGTTGGTAAAGTGCTTGTCCTGCAAGCGAGAGGACCTAAATTTAACCCTTAGCACCAGTGTAAAAAGGTGGGCAGATTACTGGAGATCACTGTCAGTCAGCCTAGTCTAATCAATGAAGCCCCTAATGAGAGACCCTTTTTAAAGAAGCAAGGTCTATGGCTCCCGAGGAAGACTATCCAAGGTACACTGACTCCATTTTGTACTCCATTTGAACCCGCCATCCTCAACAAGAACATGCACACAGAAACAAAGGTACATGCCATGAAATTGCTAAGTGTTTATAATGTAAACAAAGCAAGAGTGAAAAATCAAATGAAACTGAGAAGAAGAGCCTTTCCTCGATTAATGTGGAAAAGCAATGGTGTGCTAATAAAACTCATAATCTTTGCTTGACATTTTCCCTCTTAACACACAAATTATTACAGGAAATAAATGTAAAAAGAACTATTTTATTGTTTATTTCAGTAAAAGGCAAAATTAATAAAAATAGCACTTTCAAGATAAAATTATCATGACTTTTCCAATTAAAATAATCTTAAGCCTATTTAGAAATTAAGAAATTATGCAGTGATAGGTAAGAGTTAAAGAAAAAAAAAAAAAAAACCCAAACCCCAAAAGTCTTGGCAACTCATTGGTTTCACTGAATCTAAAAAACAAAAAAAAATCTTCTGAGCTTTGCCGAAAAAGGAGAATCTATACCATCAAATAAATCAGACACCACATAAAATGCTTTACTAAGAAACAGCCCGAATACCAACTGAAAATTATGAGGTGAGCATGACTACTATAATAAAAAGAAAAAATGATGTTTGTTTACATATTAGTTCCCCAAGGTACGTAATGTTGAGTACTCATCACCAGTCAAATGTTACAAAATGTGGAGCATAAAGTTTTCCATATAATTTAAAACAAACACATAAACAGCTAAAAACAAAACAGATATAACACCGCAAAACATTATTTTGCAAATGTTGAATTACTTTTTGGTGGTACTGTGGATGGAACCAGGGCTTTACATGCCAGGCAAGCATTCTAACCCGGGGGCTCTGTTTCCATCCTCCTGCCACTCCAAATTCTCTTGTAACATCCAGCTTCCATGAACGACTTTAAACACTTTATTTTCCTCTAGTACTTACATAAAATATCATACAGTAACATGACAAGGTTAATGTTGTACAACTAATACCTGTAATGTGTTCTTCCTACAATTGACTGTCCTTCTCTCCACTGAGCAGTCACATCAGTGGGATCGAGTGTGCCTTCAAAAATGTGCTCCCAGAGATACAAACCTGATAATTAAAAAAGAAAAAACAGAAACATTTACTGCCTTATCCACTGAAGAATGTTAGAGAGATGTTCTGTTCCTTTCTATATAAACTATGAACCCAGAATTTGCCCCCTGCGGTCTGGTGGCAGGCAGTGCTCCCAAGTAAAAGCTCAGTCATCAATATGGCAGCTAAGTGTATGACAGACCTCAGTGACTAAAGGTATTAAAGTGGGTTATAGTAAAGACAACATCTTTTATTCTACCCTGGGGAACCCCTAATATTACTGAACTCTTCCTGTACAAAATGCATGATATTACAAACTAAATTACCATTGTGATTAGAATTAATTTTATATTATAACCAGAGGGGATATTACCTCCCTATTTGAACAGACATCCTTGAATACATGATACCCTTTAAAGATAAATGACAGTTCATCCTTTTTCCTCAAGACAACCCCTGATGCTTTTTTTATATTGCCTTCATCGGAATCAAAGATTTCAGAGTGGATGAGATCGGCAGTACACAATGAGGTAATATTAATGAGGCGGTACATAACACCTCTGAGAAACTTGCTTTAGTTTTATTGAAAGATGTATTTTGTTCCATTTTTGTTATACCATGCTACTAAAGCCACCCAAGCAAACAGGTTTAAAACATGGACAATCAGAAAATTCTTTTAAATGTGACAGGCTGAATAATCCTCCCCCTTTCCATGTCCACATCTTAGTCTCTAGAATCTGTATATTATCTTACACACTGTCAAAAAAAATTATCTTGGTATCATTAAGTCAAGGATGCCGAGATGAAAAGATTACTGTGGATCAACTGTGATCACCAGGCTCCACAGACTGGGAAGGCAGGAAGATCCGAGTAGGGGAGATGTGAGGATAGGAGCAGGGCTCAGAACCATGTGATCAAGATGGGTAGTATCTATAAACTGTAAAAGGCAGGAGAACATTTCCTCTAGCGCCTCCAAAAGTAGCACAGCCTCTCAGACATTTTAATCTCCCACCTTGAGAAAGGCAGGAAAGCTGTATTGTGTTGAATCACTAAAATTGGTAATAACTTGTTCGGGCAGCTGTGGGAAGCTTTTGGTTATGTGGGCTGATTACGGTACCTGGAAGTGAGGTGCTACCGCAGCAAATACTTTAACATTTGGAAGTGGCTTTGGAATTGGGAAGTAGGGAGGCCAGAAGAATTCTGAGGAGTATGATTTTTTTTTTTAAAAAAGGCTACACTCTACACTTGAGGCTGGAGAGATGGCTCAGCACTTAAGAGCACTGACTGCTCTTGCAGAGGACCCGGGTTCGACTCCCAGCACCCACTTGGTGCTACAAACCTTCCTTAACTCCAGTCCAGGGGAATCGGAAGCCCTCTTCTGACTTCCATGGCATTGCATGACACGGGTGCACTCACATACATACAGGCAATACACTCATAAACATAAAATAATTATAAATATTTTTTAAAAGGCTACATTAGATTGCCTTGAGTAGATGCTAACAATTCAACTAATGAAGACCTAGATGAGAGTAGGGAACATGGTAGAGAAAACTTACATTGTCTTAAGAACACAGAGAACTGTGTTCCACAGGTATATGTCGAGTCGAACTTGGATATGTATCTGAAGAGATTTCTAAGCAAAGGATTAAGGCTGGGATTTTTTTTTTTTTCCTTCTAATTATAGTAATAGAAGAGGAAAGAGGGATTTGGGGAAGACGTGATAAGCAACAAGACAGCAGTAGAATTTGATGATCTTGGGAAGTTCTGGGCTATTCAGATTTTAAGAGAGGTGAAAAAGCACATTACCATCAATAAACCATACTCTAGAGGGAAGACCCAAAAGGTGGTGGTTGTGACTTTTTGCTAGTGCCTCAGAGAGAACATTTACCCACACAAATGGCTTTTGGAAGAGATTATTCATGTGGTTTATGGATCTCCTTAGCCACCTTAATAGATGCTGGAAATAGAGACAGGATTATTCGGGAAAGACATATGGAGGAGTTTCTTGCCTGAAAAAGTGAATTCTGACATGCACAGAAGACACTCAAAGATTTTAAGAATGCTGTGTTAGCAGGAACACTGCCGGCTAAGATCAACGTTGACAGGTTGAAAGGAATGAAGTCCATTTGGATCCCAAAATTCTACCAGCAGGAAACGGGTTGGTAAATGTACTGAGCTGCAAACATGTGCTACTTTTCATAGAAACGGAAAGATGACTCCAAAGGTGGAGCTGAAGGAACAGAAGGCAAAGCTGTAAGCCAGAGATCACTCTGGGTGTGAAAACCTTCTGGAGTTTGCCTCCACTTTGATAGTTGGTAGACCAGGGACTCCTTTTTACATCCGGTTTTTCCTTTTTAAAGGTGATGCCTGTAATTGCTGTCCCATGACTGTCTGGGGTGCAGGCTGATGAAAGGAGTGGTTCACAAACACACGGGCCTATGGTGCTTACTGGACCGAGAAAAGTCTGAAAACATGAAACCCTGTTAAGTTGGAAAATAGAAAAGAGAATGGGAAAGTGGAGACTTAGAGAAAGAAATCAGTAGTT
>NW_008333099.1:9268-9819 GCF_000622305.1 Nannospalax galili
GTACTCTATCCCCCTGCCCTGCCCCCATTGGACACTCAGAAGGAACACTAGCATATTAAAATTTCTGAGAACGGTCTACATGAAGACCCTTGTTTAACACTGTTCGGCATTTCCCAAACTTGTTTGGCCATTAAGGCAGGGGCCATGTATTACACATGGGCATTAGGTGAACATTCAGTTGGCACACGAGTTTCAATATAACGATGCTACATGGTCTACTCTGCATCTACCAACAAATCTGATAACCAAGAGGGTGGTATTAGTACACAATGGTATCTAATGGAAAAGAGAAGCGAAATTCTAACAAAAGGTTAAAAAGTGTACGTCCTCATTAGACAATGACAGAAAGATACTAAAGTAAATTTAATTTTACTTTCTTAAATTTTCATTGTCTTTGCAAGCTTTTCCGTTTCACATTTACTTACCAATGGCAGCTTTGCCCCAGATTTGTACACTGTAGTCTGTTCTTTCTTTTGTGGATTTATTTAATATTTGCAAGCTAGTTTCAATTCTGTGTTGCTGCTCATTTTTTTCATCTCCTTCCCAAGGAT
>NW_008333100.1:0-631 GCF_000622305.1 Nannospalax galili
TTGTGATTTCATAATGGAACACTGTGAAGTCATATTGTACCATTGTGATGGAACTATGGATCATTTGAGGTCACATTGGGGGACTGTAGGGGACATTGAGCACCATGTTTCCATATTGAGCATAATGACGACACAATGATTTATTGTAATGACACAAATATGCATAGTGATGGCACAATGAGCATTGTAATGTCACAATGGAACATCATGAATTCATATTGTAACATTGTGTTGGCAAATTGGCGCATTGTGGTGTCACACTGGAGAATTGTGTTGTCATATTGGATCACTGTGATGTCACAATGGAAAATTTTGAAGTCATATTGTAACATTCTGACAGCATATTGGATCAAAGTAATGGCACATGTGTCGATAGTGTTGGCATTGAGGCATTGTGATGTAAGAATCGAGCATTTTTATGTCTGAATGGAACAATGAGAAGTCATGTTGTAATATTTTGATGGCTCATTGGAGCAATGTAATATCACATGAAGCAATAATGTTGCACATTGGAGCATTGTGATGTCACATTCAAGCATTGCGATGTCACAAGAGAATATTCAGAAGTCCTATTGTAATGTTGTTGGCATACTGGAGCAATATACTAGCACATGGATCTAAGGTGCTGGCC
>NW_008333101.1:0-465 GCF_000622305.1 Nannospalax galili
AAGGGAGAGCCAGTTTTCATTAATGATGTGACACTAGATAGGTTTACCAAGTTGCAGTGAACTGAACCACACCAAAGGGCATTTGGAGACACAAACTTGACTCAGTAGGCTTTAATGTATATGACAGAGTACATGAAATCAAGTGGGAACATTAAGAGTGGTGCAGATAGGGGAAGCGTCTAAATGTGATCAAAATAAATTTATGAACATTGCAAAAATTTGATAAAAAATAACTCTTGAATTTATAAAGTGGGAAAGTGATATCTTGTCATTTGGGTATCTTACTCCTTCAAATGATTGCAGTATCAGTTTCTCCTAATTGACAACTCTACAGTATCAATTGTCCAAATATTTTTGCCATGTGGTGTGTGCTGTAATATACTTCTGCCACTTGATTTACTATAAAGTGCTTTTGATCATGTCCCTTAGAACATCAAAAAATTCCCTTCTTGTGATCCCATAACC
>NW_008333101.1:561-704 GCF_000622305.1 Nannospalax galili
TACTAATTTGAGACACAGATCTACGATTCTGTGTGTGTGTGTGTGTGTGTTTGTACAGATGTATGAATGTGTAATGACTTTTCCTAATCTAGAATTTAAATATGATGTTCTGTGGGTAAAATTTGTGAAAATATTGTTCCCTT
>NW_008333102.1:0-341 GCF_000622305.1 Nannospalax galili
ACCCTGTTTGGCCTCTATTGAGGATTTCTTAAGCTACACTACAACATGACAAAGTAACTTTATAAGCTGCTTTGTGACAGTAATCCCGCTTATGTGGGTGCCTCCAATTATTTACACAAATCCTCATGTTTTAAAGGACTTGCCACCTCAACATTCCCACACAAGAACATATGGGAACCCCAGATTCTACCACATCAATGTTTCGGGAACATACTCAAACTCTATCTAAACCACATGAGTCAGGAGCAACAAGAGGAGAGCAGCCTTCTACAAAACTACACAGCCCGCTTATGCAAACCATGCCACCTGATACTGGACGTTCATATGATATCTTTAATCAG
>NW_008333103.1:0-415 GCF_000622305.1 Nannospalax galili
GGTTGTTGGCCTAATATGGTTCCCTCTCGTTTTCTAAAACTAGCTAGGCATCATTTACCTCTCACATTGTCTAACCCTTCCACCATGGTTTTCCAATTAAAGATGCCCCAGTTTTTTCCATTTTTCCTGTAATAATACCCTTCTCCTATGGTCCCACCTGTCTTGAGCTCCTTCTTTCCCTTTATCCCCTAGGTTCCTTGTTTAACCTTCCCACCCCTCTTCTCCTTAAAATAACCCCATTATTATCCATGTCTTCCTTGTTAACACCTGTTTTTCACTGTACTTCTCATTCAGATTCTTTCTTTTCCTTTACTTCTTTGGTGCCTCTTCATTACCCTAGTTCCTGTAGTTATGTATGGATACATATTCACTTGTAAGGATTTGGTGCTAGGATCCATATATGAGGGAGAACATA
>NW_008333104.1:0-256 GCF_000622305.1 Nannospalax galili
CAGATATGGGCATGCGGGGAATCTCGGGGCGCCAGCTGCTGGGCGTGGCGCCGGTCTCCCTCGTGCCACCGGAGTGGACGTGGCACAAGTCGTGCACCACGTCTGCCGTTTGGGTCCCTGGCTCTCCGCGTTGCTGGCTCTCTGCTACCAGGGCTGGTTCCATCCCAATCCACCGCGCACTCTCTCTCTTAAATTCGGGACCCGCCAGCTGCCGGGTCACTAGGGGAGGTGCAGGACGGCGAAAGCTGGATTTCTG
>NW_008333105.1:0-398 GCF_000622305.1 Nannospalax galili
GGGGCAGCACAGGAGTCTGATTTTCTTCCCTGCGCACTCTGCACCTCCAGGTGGATAGTCTGTTTCCACCAAGCCAAAGGCACCAGGGTCTCAGGACTCTAAGAATCCCAGGTTCTCTTCTCAGCCTCCTGTTGTTTATGGTCTGCCCTTTGTCTGTTCCAGTCAGTCACAGGTCCTGCCCTGACTGTCTTGTACTCCAGCCCCAGGTCCGCATAAAGAACAGCACTCCGGATCCATTCTCAGTAGACCGTGGAATCCAGGTATCGGTGGTCTGGCCGTACAGGTCCCAAGAGCCATCTCACACAGCTCTTGCCTGGACCGCGGCTGCATCTACCTCAGCACCCTACACCCCTTTCTCTGAGGCAGAATAGAAAAACAGAGAAAATTATGGGGCCATA
>NW_008333106.1:0-699 GCF_000622305.1 Nannospalax galili
GTTGAGGATTGTGATGTGACTAGCTAATATTGTGAAGGCATATTTTAACATAGTGTTGATGTACTGGAGAAATATAGGCACACTTGGGGAGTTATTGATGGAACTTTGGAGCATTGTGGTGTCATATTGAAGCATTGTGACGTCAAACTTGAACATTGTGAAGTCATACTGTAACACTCTGAATGGCATTTTTGGAATATTGTGATGTTATATTGGTGCATTGGAATGTCACATTGGAGCATTGTGATGTGACACTGGGTAATTGTGATGTCACAATGGAACATTGGGAAGACATAGTGTAACATTGTGATGGCATATAGAGCAATATAATGGCACACGGGACGAGAGTGTTGGCATATTGAAGCATTGAGACATGATATTGGATCATTGTGACATCACAATGGAGCACTTTGAAGTCAGAATATAACAGTGTGATGGCACCATGGAGCACTGTGTTTTCACATTTGAGGATTTTGATTTGACAAGGGAACACTGTGAAGGCATATTGTAACATTTTGATAATATATTTTCTAGAAATATAATGGCACTTGGGGAGTTACTGTTGACACTGTGTAGCAGTGTGGTGTCCTTTTGATGAGTTGTTAAGTCAAATTTGAACATTGTTAAGTCATATAGCAGTACTCTAAATGGCATTTCGAATATTTTGATGACACACTGATGCATTGTGATGTTACAGTG
>NW_008333107.1:0-248 GCF_000622305.1 Nannospalax galili
CTTGTTCACTTTGGGAAAAGACTTGGTACTAACTCTGCAACCTGAGTGAGGGGTCAGCTTCTCAGCCAGCCTTGGCTAAAGTGAGATCCTGTCTCAAAAAAAAGAGCAAGGGGGAATGGAGAGATGACTCAGCAGATAAGAGCATGGGTTGTTCTTGCAGAAGACCTGGGTTTGAATCTCAGCCCCCACACGGTGGCTAAAAAACCATCTATAACTCCAGTTCCAGGGGATCTGACACCTTCTTCTGA
>NW_008333108.1:0-500 GCF_000622305.1 Nannospalax galili
ACTCACTATTTATGGCAGCACTGTTTGAAGAATAGGGAATCTACTTAAATGTCTGGTGACAAATGTAAGATTTATTGAAATGGGATAGAATGCACATTTCTAAAGAATACACTACAATTCCATCATAGAAAAGAGTAGAATCTTTTCATACTTGAGAACAGGATTGATCTGGTGGACACTGTATCAAGTAAAAGAATTTGAAACACAAGCACTGCATGATCTCAGATATAAGAGAAGTACAATAAAAGAAAAGACAGATGATAGATGTTGAAGGTGCAAGAGCAGTTGGTGGTGACTGGGGAGAATGTGTGGTAGATAACAGAAACAGTGTCATGGCTTCATTGCTTAACTGAACTCTACTCTTCTATGGCACAGCAAGGTGAATTAAACTCTCCAACCTGAATTTTTACCTTAATATTTTTAGAGAAGATCACTTTGGATACACTCAACAAAGGAAAATATAAAATTTTACATGTGGCTATATTAATGTCTGACTAGGT
>NW_008333109.1:0-756 GCF_000622305.1 Nannospalax galili
CTAAAGATCTTTGTGTTTCCTTTTAACAATGAGTATTGAAGAAGATATATATTCAAAAAAGATTAGTTATAATATTTTGGTTGCGAAAACTATAAATTATGTATGATTATTTGTGTACACACAGTTTACATATGCTTATGTTTTTTTAAAAAATAATTTACTTGGTATCAATTTCACTTATAAAAAAGCACTCATGTAAATGGGAATCATTAATTTAGCCCAAATTCCTTTCGGGTCATAGTAAATCTACAATTTTAAGAGAAAATGTCCCAATTCTAAAAGTCTAACTTAGCATGGCTGCATGTTCAGCATACCAATGAAAGGGACAGAATAATGGCAAAAGCTAAAAAGAAGATTTGAATCAATATGACCACTCTGGTGAAACAAGCAGAAATAACTAACGGTTCTAGATCTTTCTTTGGGAATGTTGACATGAGTTTTTTTAAGTTTAGATATTTTTTAAAAATTCTTTTTCAGGTTGTTATTTTTGTTCTTTTTAGGGGCTGGAGAGAAGGCTCAGCAGTTAAGAGCACGGGTTGTTGTTGCAGAAAAAGAAATATTTGGTTATTCCTACAAGGATCATGAAATTCAGATCTCTAAGAGATTGATTTCTTTGTTTCTATCATTATTAATATTTGGTCTATAAACTAAGACATTATTTTAAAGGAATGTTTACAGAAATGCCATATTGTTATATATATATTTTTTCTATAATGTTTTTCATTTATTTTTCCAAAATAAATGTGGCATGGTATC
>NW_008333110.1:0-297 GCF_000622305.1 Nannospalax galili
TCCTTGCCTGTTTGTGTTCTAAATGCCTTCTGTACCTTGATTGGCATCTCTTTTAATTTTTATTTTTTTGAGACAGGATCTCCCTGTAGCCTCAGCTGGCCTTGAACTCACCGAGATCCACCTGCTTCTGCCTCCCAAGTGCTGGGACTAAAGGTTTGTGCCACCACACCTGGCAGCACCTCCTTTTCTAATTCTAGGAAATTTTCTGTTATAATTCTTTTCAAAATGTTTTCCATGCTTTCAGAGGGAAATTCTTTTCCTCTTTCTATGCCTGCCCATAACCCATAGATTTGATCT
>NW_008333111.1:0-383 GCF_000622305.1 Nannospalax galili
CAGGCTGTAAACTAATCTTGTTTTGTTATTTCAGAGTCTCCCACTTTAGCAGAAATATTTTATGAGGTAGATGCAAGAAAGGGATTCTACAAAAATCACTACTTTATTAGCTACTCATTTACATATTTAAGTTCCATACATTAAATGTCTGAAAATGTGCACACTAAATATTATGTAGAACTGTATTTACTTAGAAATGCCATCATATAGTAGGAAACACTTTGGAAGTTTGAGCTTTTGGGAATCTTTTTGGGACTTTCTCTGCAGTTAGCAGCAGTAACTGAGGAACTGCTGAGCTATCAAGGGCTACTCGGCAGAAAGAGTCCTTTGGCTAAACATTAAGATTAGTTATGGATATATTTCAGGTCACTTTTTCTTTTTTT
>NW_008333112.1:0-378 GCF_000622305.1 Nannospalax galili
ATAAATAAAAATTTTAATGTAAAAAACAGGAAAGGGCTAGGCGTATAACTCAATAGTGGAGTTGTTTGCCTAGCATAGATGAGGTCCTAGGTTCAATCCCAGATAGCAAACAAACAAAAACAAATAAGCATACAGGTAGGGTTAAGCCTTCATTTGTTGTATTCAGTATTAAGTACTAAAATCTTCATGTCCCCACCCTTCTTTCTCTGAGATGGGCTCTTACTATGTAGTCCTGGCTGGAGTGGAACTTGCAATTATCTTCGTGCCTCTGCCTCCCAACTGCTGGACTAACAGGTGTGTGTGCACCAGCATGCCTGGTTTATGCCCTTTGCATGTTAGGGAAGCCCTCTACCAACGGAGCTGTGTCTCTAACCCCTG
>NW_008333113.1:0-320 GCF_000622305.1 Nannospalax galili
GCAATCTTAATTTTCTTTAACAAATTGCAAATGGAAGACTGCTTATCCTTCTTTAAGATGGTGGGAATTCTAGAAAATTTATATTTTTACTTATATATTTTTCTGTATCTCTCTCTCTCTCTCTCTCTCTCTCTCTCTCTCTCTCTCTCTCTCTCCCTTTCCCTCCCTCCCTTCTGCCCTCCCTCTTTCCTCCATGATCACAGGCATATGCTTCCATGCTTAGTCTCCAATTAAAAAAAAAACCCAAAACATGTACTAATTTTAAAAACAATGGGGAAATGCTGTAAAATGTATTAAAATATTTTTAAACAATGAATTTA
>NW_008333114.1:0-1595 GCF_000622305.1 Nannospalax galili
TCACATAAATTCAACTCTTTATTTATTTTTATGTGTATGAGTGTTATGCCTACATGTCTGTATGTGCACCCGTGTAGTGCAGTTTCTGTGGAGGACAGAACAGGGCATCAGATCTCCTGGAACTGGAATTAGCTGCCATGAGGGTGCTGCGATTCGAGCCCAGGTCTTCTGCAAGAACTGCCAGTGCTCTTAACTGCTGAACTACCTCTCCAGCCCCCAATTAATCTCCTCTTAATGTGCTTATATTCAATAAAAGAAAGGTGAAGCAAAGATATAAGGTATCATACTGACAGAAGACCTACAAAAAGTTTGTATGGGTAGAGTTAAGAAGGTTTCGTTTTAGGAATCATATAAAGTAGTTCATAAGAAGTTAGTCATTTATAGTAGTTTAACTTTGAGATAACCAAATTTCCAAATTAGTGTATAATATATAGCTGAATATAAATTAAAAACTTGATGGTAAATGTGATTAAAGTGGAGATGCACATTTGGAAAGCAGTAGCTTAAACAGTATTTAGTATAGTTGTTTTAAAAATTTTTATTATTTTTATTTTATGTGTATGATTGTATTGCCTGCACATATGTGAGTATACCATGTCATGCAATGCCATGGAGGTCAGAAGAGGGCTTTGGGTTCCCCTGGAACTGGAGTTAAGGATGGTTCATAGCCACCATATACGTGCTGGGAATTGAACCTGGGTCCTCTGCAGGAGCAGTCAGTGCTCTCAACCACTGAGCCATCTTTCCAGCCCCCTTAATACAATCGTTGTTGTTACCCAAGAGTTCCAAGGTAAGGTGGCAGATTAGAAGTTTTATCCATGCTACTACATGAATAGGAAGAGTCACAGTAACACAGGAGAGGAACAGAAGAACACTGTATATCAAGAAAAGGGTATCCAGACAGCTTAAAAAGTAGAAAGTTATAAAGACAATGCAGAGAAAAATAGGTAACAAAGGACAGAAACAGAAGAAGATAGAATTAATTATCAGAATTAAAAAATATTAAACTATCACATTAGTGAATCATCAAACATCTAAGATTAAAGGAGAATTTTATAAATGTTTTTCAATAACAAGCATCAATGTAAATCCTCTTAACTTTGCAATTAAATGATGCACCCTGGCAAACTGGATTTGAAAATCCCATCTCACTTTTTGTTTGCATAAACTCACTTCACTGGTGAAGAAAAACATTCAAAGGATGAAAAATTATTTGGTATTTCATACCAAATGTGGAAGAACTCAGCAGTAACTATATTCACATCAGTTAAAGCATACTGTAGCCCAATGTGAGTCAGAAGTTGTTAGGAAATTTTTTGTAGATTAGGCTAACAGGACATATCAATTAGAAGTGTGCATGAACTGAATGTTGAAACATGCTCAGGCAAGATTGGCCTTAAACTTTTTTGTTTTTGTTTTTGAGTACAGGTCTCACTATGTTTCCCTTGACCGGAAATTACTAAGTAGACAAGGCTGGCCACAAACTCAGAGATCCACCTGCTTCTGCTTCCCAAATGCTAGAATACTTTACACTACTGACCTTTCTGTGAACCTAAGGATAGAACCCAGGGCTTCATTTATGCTAAACATGAAGT
>NW_008333115.1:0-5011 GCF_000622305.1 Nannospalax galili
AACTCTGATTTGCATATGGTCGTGTCTCCTGCCCCCTCGGACTTGCAGATCATGGTGTCATCTGCTCTCTCAGACATGCAGATGGTCGTGTCACTTGCCGCCTCTGACGTGCAGATGGTCATGTCACCTGCCCCCTCTGATGTGCAGATGGTCGTGTAACCTCCCCCTCTGACGTGAACATGGTGGTGAGACCTGCCCCCTCTGACGTGCTGATGGTCATGTCTCCTGCCAACTCTGACGTGCAGATGGTCGTGTCTCCTGACCCCTCTGACTTGCAGATCATAGTGTCACATGCCCTCTCTGACCTACAGATGATCATGTCACCTGCGCCCTCTGATGTGCAGATGGTCATATCACCTGCCCCCTCTTACATGCAGATGGTCATGTAACTTGCCCCCTCTGACGTGCAGATGATCATGTCATCAGCCCTCTCTGATGTGCACATTGTCGTGTCACCTGCCCTCTCTGACGTGCACTTGGTCGTGTCACCTGCCTTTTTAGTCGTGAGCATGGTCATGTCTCCTGCCCTCTCTGACGTGCAGATTGTCGTGCCACCTATACTCTCTGATGGTCGTATCAGCCGCCTCTCTGACGTGTACATGGTCGTGTCACCTGCCATCTTTGACGTGCACATGGTCGTGTCACCTGCCAACTCTGCCATAAAGATGGTCATGTCACCTGTTCCCTCTGACTGGCAGATGGTCATAACACCTGACCCTCTGACTTGCAGACGTTCATGTCACCTGGCCCCTCTGACGTGGACAAGGTCCTGTCACCTGCGACCTCTGATGTGCAGATGGTCGTGTCTCCTGCCCCTTCTAAGGTGTAGATGGTAGTGTCACCTGCCCTGTCTGACTCGCAGATCATCGTGACATCTTCCCCTCTGCCGTAAAAAAGGTCGTGTCACCTGCCAACTCTAACATGCAGATGGTCGTGCCTCCTGCCACCTCTGACGTTCACATGGTCGTGTCACCTGCCCTCTTTGACGTGCACATGGTCGTGTCACCTGCACTCACTGCCGTAAAAATGGTCGTGTCACCTGCCCCTCTGACGTGCAGATCGTCGTGACACCTGCCTTCTCTGACATGCACATGGTCGAATCACCTGCTCCCTCTGTCGTGCTGATGGTCGTGTCACCTGCCCCCTCTGATGTGCACATGGTCTTTTCACCTGCCGTCTTTGCCGTGCACATGGTCATATCACCTGCTCTCTTTGACGTGCACATGGTCATATCACCTGGTCTCTTTGACGTGCACATGGTGGTGTCACCTGCCATCTTTCACATGCACATGATCGTGTCACCTTCCCTCTCTGCCATAAAGATGGCCTTATCGCATGCCCCAACTGATGAGTAGATGGCCGTGTCACCTGTTCCTCTGGCTTGCAGACGATCATGTCACCTCGCCCCTCTGACGTGCACATGGTCGTGTCACCTGCCCACTCTGATGTGCTGATGGTCCTGTCATCTGACCACTGTGACGTGATGATGGTCATGTCACCTGGCCCCTCTGGTGTGCAGATAGTCGTGTCAGCTGCCCCCTCTGACGTGCACATGGTCGTGTCACCTGCCCACTCTGATGTGCTGATGGTCCTGTCATCTGACCACTGTGACGTGATGATGGTCATGTCACCTGGCCCCTCTGGTGTGCAGATAGTCGTGTCAGCTGCCCCCTCTGACGTGCACATGGTCGTGTCACCTGCCCTCTCTGACGTGCAGATGGTCTTGTCACCTGCCCCCTCTGATGTGGAGAGGGTTTTGTCACCAGCCCTCTCTGACATGCAGATGGTCGTATTACCTGCCCTCTCTGACGTAAAGATGGTCGTGTCACCTGCCCCTGCTGACGTGCAGATGGTCGTGTCTCTGCCCCCTCTGACGTGCCGATGGTCATGTCTCTGCCCCCTGTGACGTGCAGATGGTCGTGTCACCTGCCGCCTCTGACGTGCACATGGTGGTATCACATGCCACCTCTGACATACAGATGGTGGTGTCCCCTCCCCCCTCTGACTTTCAGATGGTCATGTCACCTGCCCCTCTGATGTGCAGATGGTCGTGACACCTGCCCTGTTAGTCCTGCACATGGTGGTATCACCTGCATTCTCTCTCGTGGCGATGGTAGTTTCATGTGCCCTTTTGATGTGCAGATGGTTGTGTCACCTGCCCCCTCTGCCGTAAAGATGGTCTTTTCACATAACAACTGTGACGTGCAGATGGTCGTGTCACCAGCTTCCTTTGTCGTGCAGATGGTCCTGTCACCTGCCCTCTCTGATGTGCACATAGTCGTGTCACCTGCCCCCTCAGCCGTAAAAATGGTCGTGTCAACTTTCACCTCTGTCGTGCAGACTGTCCTCTCTCCTGCTCCCTCACACATGCAGATGGCCATGTCACCTGCCCACTCTGACATGCAGATGGTCCTGTCACCTGCCCCCTCTGACAGGCAGATGGTCGTGTCACCTGACGCTCTGACGTCCATACAGTCATGTCACCTGCCCTGTGTGCCATAAAGATGATCATGTCACCTGATCCCTCGAGGAGAATTGGGTCGGGTCACCTCCCTCTCTGACATGCAGATGGTCACGTTACCTGCAAACTCTGACTTGCACATGGTCGTGTCACCTATCCCCACTGACGTGCAGATGGTCATGTCACCTGTCCCATCTGACCTGCAGGTGTTTGAGTCACCTGCGCCTCCGACATCCAAATGGTCATGTCATCTGCCCCCTCGGACCTGCACATGGTCATGTCACCTTCCACCTCTGATGTGCAAATGGTCGGTTCACTTGCCCCCTCACAAATGTAGATGGTCGTGTCACCTGCCCTCTCTGCCGATCAGATGGTCGTGTCACCTGCCCTCTCTGCCGATCAGATGGTCGTGTCACCTGCCCTCTCTGCCGATCAGATGGTCGTGTCACCTGCCCTCTCTGCCGATCAGATGGTCGTGTCACCTGCCCTCTCTGCCGATCAGATGGTCGTGTCACCTGCCCTCTCTGCCGATCAGATGGTCGTGTCACCTGCCCTCTCTGCCGATCAGATGGTCGTGTCACCTGCCCTCTCTGCCGATCAGATGGTCGTGTCACCTGCCCTCTCTGCCGATCAGATGGTCGTGTCACCTGCCCTCTCTGCCGATCAGATGGTCGTGTCACCTGCCCTCTCTGCCGATCAGATGGTCGTGTCACCTGCCCTCTCTGCCGATCAGATGGTCGTGTCACCTGCCCTCTCTGCCGATCAGATGGTCGTGTCACCTGCCCTCTCTGCCGATCAGATGGTCGTGTCACCTGCCCTCTCTGCCGATCAGATGGTCGTGTCACCTGCCCTCTCTGCCGATCAGATGGTCGTGTCACCTGCCCTCTCTGCCGATCAGATGGTCGTGTCACCTGCCCTCTCTGCCGATCAGATGGTCGTGTCACCTGCCCTCTCTGCCGATCAGATGGTCGTGTCACCTGCCCTCTCTGCCGATCAGATGGTCGTGTCACCTGCCCTCTCTGCCGATCAGATGGTCGTGTCACCTGCCCTCTCTGCCGATCAGATGGTCGTGTCACCTGCCCTCTCTGCCGATCAGATGGTCGTGTCACCTGCCCTCTCTGCCGATCAGATGGTCGTGTCACCTGCCCTCTCTGCCGATCAGATGGTCGTGTCACCTGCCCTCTCTGCCGATCAGATGGTCGTGTCACCTGCCCTCTCTGCCGATCAGATGGTCGTGTCACCTGCCCTCTCTGCCGATCAGATGGTCGTGTCACCTGCCCTCTCTGCCGATCAGATGGTCGTGTCACCTGCCCTCTCTGCCGATCAGATGGTCGTGTCACCTGCCCTCTCTGCCGATCAGATGGTCGTGTCACCTGCCCTCTCTGCCGATCAGATGGTCGTGTCACCTGCCCTCTCTGCCGATCAGATGGTCGTGTCACCTGCCCTCTCTGCCGATCAGATGGTCGTGTCACCTGCCCTCTCTGCCGATCAGATGGTCGTGTCACCTGCCCTCTCTGCCGATCAGATGGTCGTGTCACCTGCCCTCTCTGCCGATCAGATGGTCGTGTCACCTGCCCTCTCTGCCGATCAGATGGTCGTGTCACCTGCCCTCTCTGCCGATCAGATGGTCGTGTCACCTGCCCTCTCTGCCGATCAGATGGTCGTGTCACCTGCCCTCTCTGCCGATCAGATGGTCGTGTCACCTGCCCTCTCTGCCGATCAGATGGTCGTGTCACCTGCCCTCTCTGCCGATCAGATGGTCGTGTCACCTGCCCTCTCTGCCGATCAGATGGTCGTGTCACCTGCCCTCTCTGCCGATCAGATGGTCGTGTCACCTGCCCTCTCTGCCGATCAGATGGTCGTGTCACCTGCCCTCTCTGCCGATCAGATGGTCGTGTCACCTGCCCTCTCTGCCGATCAGATGGTCGTGTCACCTGCCCTCTCTGCCGATCAGATGGTCGTGTCACCTGCCCTCTCTGCCGATCAGATGGTCGTGTCACCTGCCCTCTCTGCCGATCAGATGGTCGTGTCACCTGCCCTCTCTGCCGATCAGATGGTCGTGTCACCTGCCCTCTCTGCCGATCAGATGGTCGTGTCACCTGCCCTCTCTGCCGATCAGATGGTCGTGTCACCTGCCCTCTCTGCCGATCAGATGGTCGTGTCACCTGCCCTCTCTGCCGATCAGATGGTCGTGTCACCTGCCCTCTCTGCCGATCAGATGGTCGTGTCACCTGCCCTCTCTGCCGATCAGATGGTCGTGTCACCTGCCCTCTCTGCCGATCAGATGGTCGTGTCACCTGCCCTCTCTGCCGATCAGATGGTCGTGTCACCTGCCCTCTCTGCCGATCAGATGGTCGTGTCACCTGCCCCCTCTGACTTGCACATGGTCGTGTCACCTGCCCCACTGACGTGCACAGGGTAATATCACCTTCCCCTCTGACGTGCACATGGTCATGTCACGTGCCCCATCTGAAGTGCAGATTGTTGTGTCACCTGCTTCCTCTGCCATAAAGATGGTCTTGTCAACTTCCACCTCTGATGTGCAAATGG
>NW_008333116.1:0-311 GCF_000622305.1 Nannospalax galili
CACTCTCCTAACCCTCGACTAGGGGGGTCGGGGCCAGGACCCCCCACCTGATCCCAGGGTAACTCTTCGAGTGGGGGGCAAGCCAGTTACCTTCCTGGTAGATACCGGTGCCCAGCACTCGGTTCTCACCCACACCACCGGACCCTTCAGCAAAAAGACGTCATGGGTTGAAGGAGCAACTGGAGCCAATCGATACCGATGGACTACCAATCGAGAAGTGCAACTGGCCACAGGTACAGTGACCCACGCTTTCCTACACATGCTGGATTGCCCTTACTCACTCCTGGGAAGGGACCTCCTGACCAAGCTAG
>NW_008333117.1:0-588 GCF_000622305.1 Nannospalax galili
TGCCTGTTGAGCAGCCACCCCCATATGCAGCCCCACGAGAGAGACTGAGGCGATCGATGGAGTGGGGGATGGGGCTGGAGGACCCCATAGGAATTCGGCGGTTGCCCCCTCCCCAGACTCTTCTACAGGAGAAGACAGATGACCTGAGGGAATGGGAGGGATGCAGTTAAGGTCTCGAGGAAACAGGGACCAAGAGGGGGAAGTTCCATCCTCCATCCTCCACCTCGGGAGGAGCTGTGCCTGTTCTGCCAGTCCGAGTGGTCGGCATAGGCAGCCTGGATGGAGCTCAGCAGTATCAATATTGGCCCTTTTCCTCAAGCGACCCAAAATCCTCCCTTTTCTGAAGACCCTAAGTGTCTTATAGGTTTAGTAGAGTCCACTATGTTCACCCATTGTCCCACGTGGGATGACTGCCAGCAGCTACTCCGTACCCTCTTCACAACAGAAGAGTGAGAACGCATCCTGAATGAAGCCAGGAAGAACGTCCTCAGAAAATATGGGAGGCCCACTACCCTTCAGCCCGCCATCAATGAGGCGTTCCCCCTCACACACCCGAATTGGATTTTGGGATGGCAGAAGGTAGGGAGC
>NW_008333118.1:0-618 GCF_000622305.1 Nannospalax galili
TAGAGTGTGAGAGCAAACAGAATGCAGGTTGTAGAGGGTGAGGAAAGTAAAGAGAATGCCCGTTGTAGACTGGGAGGAGAGTAAACAGAATGCAGGTTGTATAGTGTGAGAGTAAACAGAATGCAGGTTGTAGAGTGTGTGGAGAGACAGAATGCAGGTTGTGGTAGAGTGTCAGGAGAGTAAACAGAATGCAGGTTGTTCAGTATCAGGAGAGTAAACAGAATACAGGTTGTAGAGTGTGAGCAGAGTGAACAGAATGCAGGTTGTAGAGTGTGAGAGTAAACAGAATGCAGGTTGTAGAGTCTGAGAGTAAACAGAATGCAGGTTGTGGAGTGTGAGGAGAGAAAACAGAAGGCAGGTTGTAGAGTGTGAGGAGAGTAAACAGAATGCAGGTTGTAGAGTGTGAGGAGATTAAACAGAATGCAGGATGTAGAGTGTGAGGAGATTAAACAGAATGCAGGTTGTATAGTGTGAGAGTAAACAGAATGCAGGTTGTAGCGTGTGAGAAGAGTAATCAGAATACAGGTTGTAGAGTGTGAGAGTAAACAGAATGCACGTTGTAGAGTCTGAGAGTAAACAGAATGCAGGTTGTAGAGTGTGAGGAGAGAAAACAGAATG
>NW_008333119.1:0-284 GCF_000622305.1 Nannospalax galili
GTTATACCTTCATTGAGTTTCTTTCCACAACCCCTTGGGTATAGTCATTCCCATCTTCAGCTCTTTGTATTGCTTCCAGAACTCTTTGAAGGGCTCGTTTTGTGGACATGAATTCCTTCAGCCTATTTGTGTCATGGAAGATTTTTCTTTCTCCTTCAACTGTAATAGACATTTTGTCTGGGTATAGAAGTCTGGCTTGGCATCTGTGGTCATTTAAAACTGGAAATACTTTCGCCCAGGCTCTTCTGGCTTTCATAGTTTGCACTGAAAAGTCAGCTATAATC
>NW_008333120.1:0-498 GCF_000622305.1 Nannospalax galili
AAACCGAACACGAACCCCAACCCCAAACCCACCCCCGTTGTAGCTCTAGCCGCACCCAAGTCCAAACCTGAAACCTAACCCTAACCCGAACCCGAACTCTAACCCTAACCCTAACACTAACCCGAACCCGAACCCGAAACCGATCCCGAACCCTAACCCTAACCCTAACCCTAAACCTAACCCTAACCCATACAGGAAAGCGAACCCTACCACTAACCCTAACCCTAACCCGAACCCGAACCCGAACCATAAACATAACCCTAACCGCAACCCAAAGCTTAACCCGAACTCGAATCCGAACCCTAACCCTAAACCTAACCCTAACCCGAACCCGAACCCGAACCCGAACCCTAACCCTAACCCGAACCCGAACCCTAACCCTAACCCTAAACCTTACCGTAACACTAACCGGAGCCCGAACCCGATCCCGAACCCTAAACCTAACCGTAACACTAACCCTAACCCATACGCGAACCCGAACCCTAACCCTAACCTGAA
>NW_008333121.1:0-351 GCF_000622305.1 Nannospalax galili
TCACTCCTCTGACTCAGGTGACTTTCCCTGACCCACTCAGACCCCACCCCTTGCATACACCCCTAGATCCCAAAGAAGTCGCTCCAGCTGACATTCTAGTCCTGGACTCGGTACACAGCCTCTTTACAGAGTTGCTGTGGGCTTACACAACACCTAGACCTAGTAAGACACCTTCACCCCTACCTAGCCCTGCCAGCCTGGTTCTGTCTTCTTCAAACAGCCCCCCAAAGAAACCCATCTTGAAACCTCACTTTGGGATTCCATCCTCCTGCACCAAAAAAAATCTCTGGACAAGCAAACAAACAAAGTAAACACAGATGTCCAGAGCCCATCCCCCAAATAGTAAAAATA
>NW_008333122.1:0-3564 GCF_000622305.1 Nannospalax galili
ATTGGAGCTGTGGTGGCTGTTGTGAGGAGGAGGATGAACACAGGTAGGGAGAGGCAGAGTCTGAATTTTCTTTCTCATTCACATTTGGAAGTGTGTTCTCCTCAGTAATGGAAGCCCCTCCCCTGCCCCCCCCCCAGCAATATGCCCAGTCTGGGTCTGCGTCCTGTCACTGACTTCATTGTAAAGCAAGGAATGAGGGTTGTAGACATTGGGGCCTGAACTCAGAGGTTAGAGGTCAGAGGGGGAAGGTCCCCATGAGGACGGACATCCAGGAGGGCAGTTGTTCAGTCCCTGCATTTCCTGTCCTCTTACCTCCTGACCTTTCCCTAGATTTGCAGTCACAGTTCTGGAAACTTCCTGGGGTCTAGGACTTCCCTGTTCTCACAGTTTCAGTTCTCACAGGTGGAAAAGGAGGGAGCTATGCTCAGGCTCCAGGTCAGTATCGGGAGAGGGAGGTTTCCTGGGGCCCCTGGAGTGGAGATGGAGCCCATGGGGAGTCAGCCAGCCCATAATTCCTCCTCCAGCCATATCCTCTCTGGTTCTGAGTGTGTCTTGGTATTTCTTCTCTTCAGACAGTGACAGTACCCAGAGCTCTGCTTTGTCTCTGGATGCTTGTTAAGGTGACACCCTGAGAGCCTGGATTGGGGTGGGCAAAGGGGACAGGACTAGGTCACAGGGACTCTCAGAACTTGGACCTTTGAGTGAGTGGTGGGTGTTGGTGGTGGTGTCTTTATAGACTGTTCACGACTCTTGTTCTTCAGCTTGAGACAGCTGCCCTGTGGGACTGATGGACAGGAGATGTGTTCAAGTCTCTTCTCTGACTTCAAGAACCACTGGATTCTCTTTGGCGGCAGTGTCTGAAGATGTCTGCTTTCTCCTGTGTGCAGTGTGAAGACCTGGGAAGACCAGCCCAGCCCTGCCCAGCAGAACCCCTGTCCCTGCTCTGTCCCGTGTTCCCTTCCACAGCCGGCCTTCCTGTTCCAGCACAGGGGGGCGGGGACGGGCCTTCCTGTTCCAGCACAGGGGTCGGGGACGTCTCCATCCTGTCAGCTCCATGCTGCACTGAGCTGCAGCTTACACTTTCCACTGAAATTAAGAATCTGAATATGAACTTGATGTCCAAATCCTTGACTAAGAGATTGATTACTTAATTAAGGGAGAACATTTCTGAAATTCGGTGGAGGAAATAAATGACAGCCTTGAGAACCTTTTGGAATATGTTTGCTATCCTGTGTGTCAGGAGGGACAGGAGGAGGCTGTGGAAGCCCAGTGTGGACAGGCTGTGCCCAGCTGGAGCTCAGTCCATTGTGGACTTTGACATGGTCACTCCTGACCTCTTTTGTTCTTGTCACATAGTAGGACCACATGTTGATAGAGTCTATGATCACAGGGTGATGAGCAGGAAGGGCTCCCATGTCCAGGTCAGCCTGGACTGACACCTGGCTGAGGCCCTCGGCCCCCTTCTGTGCTTATTTCCTGTCCCTTAGTTTCTGCCATCCAAGTACTAACCAGGCCTGACCCTGCTTAGCTCCTGAGGTCAGAGAAGATTTGGTGTGTTCAGAGTAGTATGGCTGTAGAAGTCCCTTGGTTTCTGTGGAGGACGAGGCCTGTTCCTGTTCCTGCAGATGCTGCTGCTCTCACTGTCCTTTGGGTCCCCGAGTGTGACAGCAATCGGAGGTGGTTTTCCTGTCGTTGTCCCCACCAGACTCAACAAGG
Source organism: Nannospalax galili (assembly GCF_000622305.1). Classification (NCBI taxonomy): domain Eukaryota; kingdom Metazoa; phylum Chordata; class Mammalia; order Rodentia; family Spalacidae; genus Nannospalax; species Nannospalax galili. The sequence continues at coordinate 1,717 of NW_008333122.1, forward strand.
CCCTGCACCCGGAGACTGTGGATGGAGGAGATGAATGTCAGACCCCTGAGCTCCCTCCCTCCTTCCACAGCTGTCTCCTGGAGTTTCTCGCCTTTCCCTAATCCTTCATAATCTAACAGTGGGATCAGCAGAGAAGACAGATTCATAGTGTCTGGATCTTAGATTAGGTCCTGTTAGAACTGTGTTCTCTGTTCAACTCCCCCTCTCTCTCCTTCACTCTGGGAATCCTGGTGCTACTCCAATGGCAACTCAGATGCGTATTTAGTAAGAAAATAGATCAGCAGGAGAAAGGGGGAGAGGGAGAGAGAGGGCAGTGCTATGGGTAAAGCTGGTGACTCTGACCTCAGTGTGACAGCAAGTTGTGCTGCAGGTGTCACAGAGTGACATTTACCTGAGACTGCATTAATGCAGGTGTTACAGAGTTTGGGACTACCGGCAAGGACCACTCAGACTCAAAAAGTTCCAAATGAGACGAATCTATTTAGCTGGCCAGGGAGAGCACTCTCTGAGCCAAGTTAGGGAATACAACCCTAACTGGGAGGGGGTGGGAGCTTTTAAGGTAAAGTCCTTGGTACAAGATTTAAGCTTTTACAGTGTTATTAGAATTTTAAATAAAATTCTCAGAGGGGCAGGCAAGCTGGCAATCTTGGCAGCTGCCTTGGGGAGGAGAATGGAGGGGAGAAGGAAAGCAAGCCATGAAGCCAGGCAGGTTTACAGCCCGCATGGAGGTCAGACCCGTGGTGACTGGGAGAAGGAAGTTTGAGAGAAAGTAAAGAAATGCAAAATGCTAGGGCAGCCCAAAGCCTTAAAGAAAGCAGGTTTAGAAAAGGGATATGCAGAAGAAAAGGAGAGGTCACATACTTACAGACTGATAGGCTTCACGACTGTGGCTGATTGGAAGTTCTAGGTTAGGAGGTAGAAAATTCGCTATCATTAATGCACTGGGTATTCTGCCCATCTATTTAGCATAACTTAAGGTGAGCCTGCCTTTCCAAGGGTGATCCTATAACCAGATGATTTACCAGTGAACCAGGAAAGGTGGGTCTTTCAACTGACTAAATTTTGACATCCTTGACCAGTTAAATATGTGGGACTATTTGCTACTCTAACAGCAGGATTATATGGGTGTGTTCCTTGCCTCTTCCTGGAACTTCTGGCCCCTGGCCAGGGTAGGGTCTGGGATGGCTCACCAAGATGTCTTACACAAAATGGAGGAGTTTGGGCTATTACCAAGTGAATTAGTCACTTTTCTGTTGCTGTGATAGAAACACTGACCCAAACAACTTATAGAAGGAAGAGTTTATTTGAGCTTCCGGTTCCAAGGGAATTACAGTCCGTCATGGCAGGGAGGCATGATGGCTGGAGGTGCCTGGAGCAGGAGCAGCAGAAGCTAAGTTCTCACATCATCACACAGGCACAGGAAGCAAGAGGACAACTGGAGATCTGGTAAGGCTTAAGAACTCTCTAAGCCCACCCCCAGTGACATGCTTCCTCCAGGATAGCCACACCTTCTAAAACCTCCCAAAACAGCCCCATCATCTGGGGACAAAATGTACAAATATTTGGAGCCTATGGGGGACATTTTCATTCAAACCACCACACCAAGGTAGATTGTGGGAAGCGAGCACAGCCGAGCCAGCCAAAGATGGAGCCCTGGCTGGCTGCCAAACCTCGTGCTGTTTACTCCAACTCTTGGCTGATTGCCAAGGCTCATGAATCCCGCTTGTTTACCCCAACTCTGAAGTATGGTGAGCCCCAAAACAGGTGCTGCCAGCCTGATGATCTTGCTACGTGGCCAGTGAGCTGCCACTCTGCCTGCCCGCTGCACGTGTGTGTGCCCTGATTGGT
>NW_008333122.1:4222-16013 GCF_000622305.1 Nannospalax galili
CAATCACACTCCTGCCAAGTCACCCATGCCCTGTGAGTACCCCAGTAAACTCACTGAGTCTTCAAGCCGGACATGGATGGTATCTTTTCTTTGGTCTTTTCTTTGGAGTTATTAATTGTACCACCATTACAACAACCCTGAACGAATAAAAGCCTGACTTTTAAAATAAAAATTTTTGTGGTCTTTTTGAGACAGGGTCTCCCTGTAGTCCCAGCTGGACTGGAACTCACTATGTAGACCAGGCTGCCTTGGAACTCACAGAGATCTGCCTGTGCTGGGTTTAAAGGCCAACAAACCCAACTTGAAATAAATTTTTTAAGAGTGAGCCTGAAGTCAGAGGACACTAGTTCCCTAACTATCTCTTAGAACCATCTGTCTCCCAGAACTGTGTGATGGATCTCTCTTGTTGCCACAACCTGTGCAGATGGAGCTGTCTGTGTCCTCACCCTGACTCTGGAACCCTGTTTCTCCCACTGTGTCCCTGGTCAGGCCACACATATTCAAAATGGTTTCTCCTGGTTCATTGAGGAAGTACAAGTTCAAGTTTGTCTCTCAGTCTTTCAAGGTAAGGTTCTCATCCCATCTCAGTCTCTCAGTCTTTCAAGGTAAGGTTCTCATCCCACCTCCAGTTTCCAATGGGTGCATAAGCTGCGTGCAGCGCTTTGATATGTTAATTCTCAAGCGTCCGTGAGGAGGAGATCTGCGGCTCCCTGCGCCCGCCCCTTCCCCACCCCAACTACTTGCCCTCTTGCTCCCTGCTCCTCTCCCAGCCCCGCAGTCCCTCCCTTCTCCACCCAGAGTCCCAGAGCTTCCCGCTGGGCTCCCAGCCCTGCGCCCCCTGCCCCGTTCCCTACCGCGCCCCTGTCCGGGGCTCTCAACGCGTCCCCCGCCCCCGCAGGCTCGCACTCGCTGTGCTATTTCCACACCGCTGGGTCGCACCCCGACCTCGGGGAGCCCCAGTTCATTGCTATCAGCTACGTGGACCACAAGCAGTTCCTGCGTTTGGGCAGCGACGCCGAGAATCGGAGGAAGGAGCCACCACGCGCTCCTTTTGTGGAGCAGTTGGGGAGGGAGTACTGGGGGGTGGGGGAGCGGATGCAACCAGAGGGAACCTTCGAGCTCTGCTACTTTGTTACAACCAGAACATGGACCATGAGTGATCCCAGCAGGGTCGTCTCCCATGGACGTGCCAGCGTGGTCCAGATCCGCTGGAGTGGAGTTTCAGACGAGAGGTTTCAGAGGAGACCTGTCCAGACCCTCAATCAGAAAAGACCCGACGGGGACTGGCTTGGACTTGGTCTCCAGTTCAGTGGTGTCTATCCCCGGGCTTCCTGGGTGCGGCTGACCATCGTATCTTCGCTGGAATCTCACTGCGGTGGATGTCCGGCCGCGACCTGGGGCCAGATGCCCCCTCCCCACCCCCACCCCATCCCATCCCCTAGTATAACCAGGTCTCCCAGGACAGCATGTATGACATCACTCTAAACCAGAACCTTAGGCTCCTGGACCATGCAGAGCACCCCAGTTTAGATCGCTAAGCACAAGTCAGCCACAACCATCACCAGAGCGCCCACCCGCAGCGCCTTGGCAGACACCTGGATGTGGGGGAGGTGACATCCCAGAGCCGCCAAGTTTCCTTCAGGCACACCTGTAATACTGGGATTGGAAGGTGAGGGCAGGATGGTCAGGAGGTCAAGATCACAGCATGGTAAGGCCAACCTCTGAGGCAGGTGATGCAGCCTCAGAAAGGCAAAACAAGAGCTGTTTGCAGATTCTCAGGGCTAAGCCGGCTGCCTTCCAGAGTTCTAACACAAAAAGCCCAAATTTCCGGTCCCACTTTCCCACCTCTTCCTTGAATACCAGACACAGTCTCAGCATGCTTGCCCTGACACTCTGGGCTTTCTCACTGTTTATTGAAGACCCAAACCTCTCCTCCTTACAGATCCATTGCTGACCCTCTCTCCAAAGGGAATCTTACACTCTTTCAGTTCTCCAGCTCCCTCTGCCCAGTGGCTGCTGAGATTTACAACTTGCCTGCTGGGTTGTTGTCTCTCAAATGCCAATAAAATGGTTTTCAATCTTTTTAAAAAATGCAATTAAAAAAAGTTCTTTTGCACATGGAAACCTCACAGTTTCATAGTTTTCCTCCCTAAGGAATCACTCTCAAATCTTTTTTCTTTGTTGTTGTTTTATATTTCTAATATTTTTATTGATTCAAGAATTTCATGCAGCATATTTTGATCATATTCAGACCTCCTCCCCTTTTCCATCTTTGACTTTGCTAGCCACCCACGACTTCATGTCCTCTAATATTATTTATCTTTTTAATGGGCTATCGAGTCTTATCTGTGTTTCCTAAATGCTCTTGGGTTTGAGTCCATCCCTTGAAGTATGGTCAACCTTGCAGGAAGGAAAACTGACTCTCCCTCTCCTAGCATTTGTCAGTTGCCAATGAATTCTTAGCTGGGGCCAGGGCTTCCTGCCCACCTCCCCCATCCATGCTGGTACCCTGTCTAGCTTGGCTTTGCACGGGTCTTGTGCGTGCTGTCACAAGTGTAGTCTGTTTATATGTTCAACTGCTATATGGTATCCAGACAACAAGAGTCCTTGTATTCATCAACTGTAGAACCCTGAGACCCTCTTCATTCACCTGCTACCCCCCAATCCCTCCAGACCCCCACTAATTGCTCTTTTAGCTTCTGTAAAATGCTTGGCTGCTGCTTTAGACATGCCTAGACATACCCTGGCATGCCCTGACCCCCACCTGCTATTCCCCACCCCCCTTCCAGGAAACTATAGATTAAGCAAGCCTGAGCATAAAAACTGCCCTATTGAGATATGGATAAAAATTGGGTTAGATTAGGGGAGGGGGGAGGGAAGGGTATATGAGGACCCTAGGGGATAAGGAGAAAGAAGAAACTCAACAGAGGTAGGATCATAGGAGCAAGGGTATTAGTAAGGAAGAAATTATGTTGGCGCGCAGGGGATCCTTGAATCAACCAAAATGTATCTTCGGTATCTCCCCCCCCCTTTTGTCTAAAACCTATAAAAGGTTCCACTCTCCCTTACTCTGGGCTCTCAGCATGGATCCGTTGAGTTGGTGAGGTCTGAGAGCCCGAGCTTAAGCCCAAATAAACCATAAACCTTTGCTTTTGCATTTTGGTGTGTTGGGTCCTCGGTGGTCTCTTTGGGGTCCAGTGGATGGGGTACAACACAACCACCTCTGACCCTTACAATCTTTCACATTGATCCCTGAGACTTGGGAGGACAGGGTGCAATATTAAGCCACCCATTTAAGGCTAAGCACTCTGAAGTCTCTTATTCTCTGTACATTGACCCGGTGTGGGTCTCTGTTGTTAGTCAATGGCCATCTGCTGCAAGAAAAACATACACTAATCAATAAGATACACTAATCAATAAGTCTCATAAGACATTATGAATCAATTTAATACTATGTCTACTTTATGCTTTGTTCTTAATAGCTGCTTTATGCACAAAAAAAGCGATGTTGAGCACGTCGTTGCAGAGTTAGTGGTGGTTGAGATCAGAACAGCACTGTGTGGAAAGAAAGTGCAGATGTGTAAGCTGGGACACCTCCTCCATGAAGACATGTTTAACTGAAAGTGAGAGGCCGCTCAATTCCATACCGAGTCGGGACAAGCTGAGACCATGTTTCTTCTTGGTGTGTTTGTTCTCTTAAGCACAGATAAATGGTGGGAATCCCTTGGGTCCTGGTTACTCAGAGAGTGTTCAATGGACCAGCAATGTCTACTTCCTCTGGGACATGGTGGGAGTGAGACGCTCAGGGCCAAGATCAGACTGGAGAGTCAGGGTCTCCCTCCAGTGGGCAGAAACACAGCTCTGGATCATCTTTCTTGAAGTTTATCTCAAACATTCAGTGATCCAACTTTATTGATTTCGATTCTACAGGTCACAATTTGACTACACATAAGGCCATTTCTATTATATCATAATGAGAAGAACATGTCAGAGCATCCAATAGGCTTGAATGTCTTTCAAATACAGACCTATCTAAAACCTTGCTTGGTGTTGCACCTCTAATCCCAGCAATTAGAAACTGGAGCAGGAGTATTAGGAACTGAGGCCTTCCTGGCTAAATAGCCAGTTTGAGGCCAGCCTGGACTGCAAAGGCCCTGTGTCAAAAAGATCAAACCAGTCTTTCAGGTCTAGAGAGCACCTCGGAACAAGGCCTTCAGCATCAGTGGTCCCAGAAAGCCCCGAGGATACTGAGGCTGCAGAGACCAATGGCTCCCACTTTCCCCTGTCACACAGCATCACTTGGAACTCACTAGAGCCGGAGGGATCTGAGAACTTCACCTTTCACAGCTGTGCCAGCAATTCATTCCATAAGTACAGAACATTCCACCCAAACACTGCAGAATGCACGTTCTCTGAAGCCCATGGGCCCTTCTCTAAAATGATCCTATATTAGGACACAAAGCAAGTCTTAACAAATATAGAAGATAATTAAATAATTCCATGTATTCTGTTGATCACAATGGAATAAGACTTCAAATGGACAGCTAGAGAAACCCCAGAACATACAGAAACAGAGATTAAACAACACACTATTAATGAATGAGACCTTGAAGAAATCAAGGAAATAAACATTCCTAGAATCAAATGAAAATGGAAACACAGCATACTAATACCTATGGGCTCCAATGAAAGCAGTCTTAGGAGGGAAGTTTATTCCACTAAGTGCCTACATTAAGAAATCATGGGGTTGGGGCTAGAGATGGCTCAGTGGTTCAGAGTGTGTACTGCCCTTACACGGGCCAGAGTTCTGTTCCAAGCACTCATGTCCAGTGGCTCACAGTCACCTGTAACTCCAGTTTCAGGGAATCTGATGCACTCTTCTGGCCTCTAAGGGCACTTGTACACATGTACATACACACACACACACACACGAATAGTAAAATCTATCATTTTAAAACAGTAACTACACTGACATACCGAGATCTGCTGGTTGGTGGCAACTCTGTATGCTAGATCAACAAGCCAGCTCTGTGTGACTAGGCTCCTGATTCGCCCACCCCCACACCCTGCACCCCACTGCCCCTCATTCAGAGTCTACTGTTTGAGCCCCCAGCCACCCTCCACCGTGTAGGGCCCACTGTCTAGTCCCTGGGACCTGGCCAGCACCATATTAAAGAAGTGGGTGGAGGCAGCACCAGAGCTGAGCCCCAAGGACCCAAAGAAGGAAAAAGTGGAGAAGGCAGGCCAGAAAGGATGAAGGAAAGCAGTGGTGAAGAGGACAGCTGAGGAGGAAGAGGGACAGCAGTTAACTATCAGGTACTGATCCTGACCTTTAAAAATCATGCATGGTGACTGGAGAGAGGGCACACCGGTTAGGAGCACTGGCTGCTTCCAGAGAACCTGGGTTCAGTTCCCAGCACCACATAGCATCTAACAATCATCCATAACTCTAGTACCAGGGGATGTGGTGCCCTTTTCTGGCCTCCATGGGCAGTGCATACATGCAGGCAAGACACTCATGTACATAGAATAAAGTAAATAAGCAAATAATAAAAGTAAATAAATGAATAATCTTATTTTTAATATTTTACTTAATATTTTTATTTTATGTGTATGAGCGTATTGCTTGCATGTATGTAAGTGCACCCATGTTGTGCAATGCCGGAGGAGGTCAGAAGAAGCCATCAGATCATCTGAACTCGAGTTATGGACGGTTGTTAGCCACCACGTGGGTGCTGGGAATTGAACTCAGGTCTTCTACATAGTTGTCAAGTGCTCTTAACCACTGAGCCATCTCTTCAGCCCCATAACTGAGTAATTTTAAAAACCACGCGTGACTTTCTATGACTGCTTCATACCTGCTACCAGACAAGCCTGTTGGGAAGTTCAGATAGAAAAAACTTAAACTGCTAATAAAGTGCTCCCTTCTACATGCTGGTATACCTGCCCAGCTGTGACATCTGATGGCCAGATAACTACGCCCCACCCCGCTTTGAAAAGATACCCCCCCCATTTCCACTCCCACCCCTTCTGGTTCCCAAGTCAAACCTGCCCCAGCCCATGTACCAAAGGAGCTTCCGTGATGGGGGAGGGGGACCCAGGAGCTGAGGGCACGGGAGACCTGATTGGGAGCTGAAAAGGCGGCCGAACTCCTTTACTTTGGTCATTCACATTCCTGACAGTTGGTGGCGCCTCTGCTCTCTGCAGGAACCGGGTAGCCACTTGAGGAGGAAGAAGAGAGGATCTGCTAGATCAGATCTGCCCAGATCAGTTGAGGGGTGAGGAGAGGTTGTGAAGCTGGAGCTGCTGCTGTCAAACCCCATTTGCTGTGGGTGTGGTCCCCCATTAATGCCCCTTTCTCCTCTTGTGGATAATCACCAGGCTGCTGAGTTCATTGCACCTGTGGAATGGAACCTTCCAGAGCTCTTCCTATAAAGCACATTCTCAAGCTGTACCCCAGAGGGATGGCATCTGAGTACCTAGATGTGGAGGGAGGAGCCTGAATTTTCAGCAAACGTTGTCTAAACAGAGCAAGCAGGCACTCCTGTCCAGCCAGTACTCTAGAAAATCATGCTTCTGTGATGGCCACATCATTAGGGTTAGTTGGTAATGCAGACAAAGCTCAGCCTGGCAGAAAAGGTCAGTGTGTGTCTGCCTGTCCAGTTACATGGGAGGAGTGGCCACAAGTGGATTCCACATGCCCCGCGGGCCTGCAGGAGCACAGCAAGTCCGTGTGGAACTGCTCTGTTCCCTTCCCTTCATTCTCCCAGACCTGCAGTACAGCTATAACTGTCCCAGGGAGATTAAAGTTAACACCTGCCTCTGGGCTGCAGGGAGAGAGTCCCAGATTTTCCTGTGCACAGGAGCCCCCTGGACATTTCAACAGAATTCAGGAAGTCTGGTACAGAGCTGAGACTCCACGTTTATTAACAGGCTTGGTGGGGGCGGGGGCTGAGGGTAGAGAAGGGAGCCGGGCTAGACCGGGTAGGGGCGCGGGAGAAGGGATCAGGGCCAAGGATGGAGAAGGGAACTGGACAGGGCCGCCCAGCTGGGGGTGCAGGGAGGGTCTGGACTGCACAGAACTGAAACGCGGCTTAGGCTGTGCTGCCAGCGTCCTTGTTCGCCCACTGCGCTCCCAGAAACTCGGATCCCGGAACTCACCCGGGCTGCATTTCTCCAGCTCACAACTTTGTGTGAGTTGTTGGGTCCCTAGCATCTAGACTTGTGGTCACTTCTCGAAAGTCACAAAGCTCAGGAAGAGAACTAGTGCCAACTCATGAGGAACTGCCTCTGAGGGGATGGGGGCAGCACTGGCCAGTTCAGACCCTCCCTGCTCCCCTAGGTGTGTGTGTGGGGGGGAGGCTCACCAGCTCTCTTCCTCACCCAGAGACCCAAGCCCGAGTCCCGACTCCCTTCTCCACCCCCAACCTAAAGACCCCTGCTCCCCTCCCTTCTTCACCCCAGGTGGAAGCCCCTTCTCCACCGGAAGGAGCTGGGCATAACAAGTCATTATGAGTCCGTTTAACACTGTGTCTATTTAGCAGAATGACAATAGTAGGTTCTCTCCTATGGTCTGTGACCTGTCCAGTCACAGGTTCTTGGCCCTGATAACAATGTCAGGTGAAAAAGACTAGGCGCCATGAGTACTCTTGAGCCCACATGTTTAAAATTGACAAAAACCAGGACCAGCCTTATCAAAAGGTGTGCCACTGTTGTGCCAGCAGGCATATTTTGGGAAGCCAGCTGTGATTGTGGCCCACAGGTTCACAGCTGGGGAAGGCTGATGATTACCTTTCTCTGCTAATAGCATACATAGCACCTTCTATTTCTATGACAGCTGGCCAGCTGAGATGAAGCTTCTAGGTCAGTACCAGCTTGATTTCCCTTGGGAACTAAACAGCTCCTGGGTTTCCTGATCTAGCATCAGAAAGTGACTCTCTAGGACTCACCCTCCTCTAGATCTCTCAGGACAGGAGAGAACATCTTGAAAGAACCAACCAGAAGTTCCCTTCCATCTGCAGCCCATTGTGAACCATGGCTTCTCTCAGGTGCATTTTTTTTTTCCCTTTGTGAGACTTGGAGTCTCTAATATTAGGCTGGCTCACAAAAATTCTAGAACTTGCCAAGGAACAGATTCTCAGATGTTTGTGCACCTCTTTCACCCAGTTCTCCTGTCCATTTCCAGCAGGTTCATATGAATGCTGTTGAAGTCTCTAGGAAGAATGCAAAATGCCTGATGTTTCCAGCTTTTCCCTCAGATCCCCCAAAGACACATGTGACCCATTATCCCAGATCTGAAGGGGATGTCACTCTAGGCCCTGGGCTTCTACCCTGTGGACATCACCCTGACCTGGCAGAGGAATGGGGAGGGCCTGACCTAGGACATGGAGCTTGTGGAGACCAGGCCTGCAGGGGATGGAACCTTCCAGAAGTGGACAGCTGTGGTGGTGCCTTCTGGAGAGGAGCAGAGATACACATGCCATGTGCAGCATGAGGGGCTGCCTGAGCCCCTCACCCTGAGATGGGGTAAGGAGGGGTGTGGGCACAGAGCCTGCTGTCAGGGAAAGCAGGAGCCCTCCTGGAGCCCCTGAGCAGGGTCAGGGCTGAGAGCTGGGGTCAGGCCCTCACCTTCCCTTCCCTTCCCACTTCCCAGACAGCCCACCGTCCCCATCGTGGGAATCATTACAGACCTGGGTCTCCTTGGAATTTTGGTCACTGGAGCTGTGGTTGCCATGGTGATGATCAGGAAGACAGCACAGGTAGGGAAGGGGTGATGCTTGATGTTTTTGTGTCACTGGGACAGTTCAAACCCTACATGGAAATATACCTGTCTCTCACTTTGCTGCTGTGAAGCACATCCACACTTTCATGCTTACAGTCTAGAATCCTGTATATTAACACTAGCTCCCTAAACACAGGGGAAAAGGGAAGGCACATCATGTTGATGATTCTGGTGATGAGAACATGATTCCTGTCAGTCAGGAATCACAGGAAGAGTCAGCCAAGGGGAGACCTTCCAGACGACCCTTGGCTCTCTTCCTGAACACACATCTTCTTGTCTGTGGTTCCTAATCCTACTCTGCATTTGCCACCATACTTTGGAAAACTTCCCTGAGGTCTGGGACTAGGGGTTTCCTCTAGGACCTCACCATCCAGATGCCTTCTTAGAGATCTTTTTCTTCCCATAGATGGTAAAGCATGTACTTACTCAGATAACTTTTTTTTTTTTTTTGGTCTTTTTTGAGAGAGGGTCTCCCTGTAGCCCCAGCTGTCCTGGAACTCACTATGTAGACCAGACTGGCCTTGAACTCCCAGAGATCTGCCTGCCTCTGCCTCCCCAGTGCTGGGATTAAAGGAGTGCACCACCACACTCAGCTACTCAGATAACTTTTACAGTGTATTTCCATCCCTGGGCCACATGTCCCAGCACTTGAACTCTCTTTAAACATTAGGGGAATGCCCCACTAAGAGTCTAGAAAGCAGGCAGGAACCTCCTTACTTCCCCAAACATCCTTGCAGCTAGGCACAGCATGAGTCCTCAGCTCCACCAGCTGGATGACCACATGCTGGACCTTCACTCAGCACATGGAGAGAAGGAAAAGCTGGAACTCCATAGAATGCATCTTGTCAAGGTGACATCGCCACATCCAGTTTCCAGGAGCAGCAGGGAAGCTGTCCCAGCCACAGTGAACAGAACTGGGTGTCGGTGGTGTGAGCAGTGGGCCCTGTGCCCAGTGGATCCTGTGTTGACCTGGTGTTGATGGGCTGTGGGCTCTGTTCCTAACCGTGAAAGCTTGGTTCTTTGGCATTTTAAAAAAGAAAATAATCTCCTTCCCCCCAGTACCATCTTTACAACTCCTTTATATTTAAATGGTAAAAATTTGGATCCAAGCTGGGTGTGATAGCACACGCCTTTAATCCTAGCATTTAGGAGGCAGAGGCAGGCAGATCTCTGTATTCAAGGCCAGCCTGGTCTACATACTGAGTTCCAGGACAGCTGGGGCTATAGGGAGACCCTGTCTCAAAAAGACCCCCCCAAAAAAAAAAATTGGATCCATTATTTGTACTTGAAAGTCAAAAGTCCAAAAGCCGGTGGGGTGCTGGAAAGCTGTCTCAGTGGTTAAGAGCATTGGCTGCTCTTACAGAGGACCAAGGTTCAATTCCTAACTCCCGTATGGCGACTAACAATTATCCACAACTCTGCTTCCTGGGGATCTAATGCCCTCTCCTGACCTTTGCAGGCACTGCACAACACAGGTGCACTCACATACATGCAGGCAATATACTCATATACATAAAATAAAAATAAGAAATATTAAACAAAAATAAAAGTCAGAAGTCAGTCCAGGAAATTTCCTGGTAGCAACCGTTCAGAGACTCTCCTTGTACAAATCACTTCCTGTTTTCCATCTGAGGCTGTACCCATGGGAGAGAAAACAATATGTACCTATCACCTTGACAACTCAGGGCTGATGATACATGTCTTTCTTTACAATGTCAGTAAAAAAAAAATTTCTCATTGTCCAGTCGGTGGACATTGTAGGTGCTGCTGTGATAACTGCCATCAGTGGGCTCAAACCTTGTTCTAAAATATTCAGGCCTCTTCCCAGACCTACTATATTAGATATTTGAGCATGAAATCCAGGTATTACTATTAATTAATTAATATTTATTGATTGATTGGCAGAGTCTCACGCTGCACCCCAGGGTGGTTTGGAACTCACTGTGTAGCTATGCTTCACTGTCACCTCAACTGGACTTAGAATCCCCCAGGAAATGCAGTGTTGCGCTTGTTTGTGAGGGTGTCCAGAGAGGATTACCAGAGGAAGGAAGACCTACCCTGAAAATGGGTGACACCATCCCCTGGTTTGGTGACACAAACTGAAGAAGAAGGAAGGAAAAGAGAAAGCCAGACGAGAGCCAGCATCTCCACTCTGCTTCCCGATCCATAGACTGGACTTAGAATCCCCCAGGAAATGCAGTGTTGCGCTTGTTTGTGAGGGTGTCCAGAGAGGATTACCAGAGGAAGGAAGACCTACCCTGAAAATGGGTGACACCATCCCCTGGTTTGGTGACACAAACTGAAGAAGAAGGAAGGAAAAGAGAAAGCCAGACGAGAGCCAGCATCTCCACTCTGCTTCCCGATCCATAGAGACGTGAGGAGTCCCTGCCACACGCCCAGCTGCCATTGGCTCCACCATGATTGACACCAAGATGGACTGCACCCTCTTAAATCATGAACCAAATAAATCCCTCTTCCCTTAAGCTGCTTCTTTTGGGTGTTTTGTCACATCAGTGAGGGAAGGGACTAATACAAGAGCCCAGGTTGACCTCGTGTTCCCAGAATTCCTCCTGCCTCTGTCTACTGAGTGCTGGTGTTACAAGTGTGAACCCAACACCAGGCTCCAGGAATGACACAAGTAGGAGCTGTGAGGCTGATGCATCACTAGACATGTGTGGTCCTCATCTTGCAGCTGTTTGGTCCCAACACCAGCAACCTCAGTCCAAGCTCATTATACAGAACCTCAGCTCTGTACCGTAATTTTGTGGAGATGTCCAGGGGACTCCTGTGCACAGGAAAGCCGGGCCTGTCTGTTCTGTGGGCTTTCTGTTCTGCCCCAAAACTGTGTTCTCTGTTCCAGGTTTGTGATCTGAATGTGAAATGTCACCCATAGGGTCATGTGTTTGAACAACTGGCCCACTTGGTGGTGATGTTCTGGAAGGGTGTTTGAAGGTGGTACTTTGCTGGGGGAAGTGGGTCACTGGGGTGAGCTTAGATTTTTTTTTTTTT
>NW_008333122.1:16107-26238 GCF_000622305.1 Nannospalax galili
CTCCCATCCCAGAAAGCTATAAATCAAGCAAACCTGGGCATATAGCAGCCTTATAAGGCAAAAACAGAAACTTCTGGCCCCACAGATAATAGTCAGCACATTCCAATGCCCTAAAGACAGCCCCTACCAATAAGAATCCTCCCCTTACTCGGGGCATAGGACCATCCAATCATTTTAAAGGATGTTTGTCGTGCTTGCGCATGCGCAGGCTTCAGTAAAACTTCCCTATTAAAACCTACCCCACCCTAGATCGGGGCTCTAAGTACGGATCCGCTGCTTTGGTGAAATCTGAGGGCCTGAGCTTAAGCCCAAATAAAGGCTCTTTGCTTTTGCATTCCCTCCAGACTCCTTAGTGGTCATTGGGGGTAGCGGGATCGGAGTACAACACAGTGAGACAAGTCCACATGGACTGATGGGTTAACAATCTTGATTCCACCCCAGAACTCGCAGTCAAGGTAGAAGGCTTGGATCCGCTGCTTTGGTGAAATCTGAGGGCCTGAGCGTAAGCCCAAATAAAGGCTCTTTGCTTTTGCATTCCCTCCAGACTCCTTAGTGGTCATTGGGGGTAGCGGGATCGGAGTACAACACAGTGAGACAAGTCCACATGGACTGATGGGTTAACAATCTTGATTCCACCCCAGAACTCGCAGTCAAGGTAGAAGGCTGTGAACTAGAATTGTTATCGATGATGGTGCAACTTTTTGTGTTCACAGATAAATTATGCCAGTAGCTCATTCTGATTCCAGTCAAGTTGTTGAGCTGTGAGCAAACTATTTCTTTACCTGTGTATCAGACTATTAGGCAGCTAGTTAGATATTAGCAAGATTAGACGGTACCCTTTCCTCATAATCAAGTTTATAGAATTAAGATCTGGAACAACAGCTCTAACTGCTGGTCAGATGAATGAGAGCTTAGTCATTATCAATGCTCCTGGGAGGAGACCTGCCTCCATAAACTGCCCAGAAGGCCCTCAGCTGATGACAGCCTAAACCTGGTCCCTGAAGCCTTAAACCTTGTAGGAATACTATATGGAAGGAGGATTTCTTATAAAGAACAAAGACATCCACTTGCACCTCTGTAAGTGTCAAACCACAAGCCTCTCAACCACTCTGACAAGACAGCACTCCCAGGAAAGTTGCTCCCTTTATAGACTTTAGAAATATTACAGAACTGCCTAATGTGTTTGTAGGCTGAAAAATACTTATTCCTCTGAAAGATGTAAGCCAGCCAGGGCCGCTGTGGAGAGTTAGCCTGGTGTGGTGGGAAATTGAAAAGGGAACAGGAGTCGGTGAGCCAGCTTGCTGGGGACCCTGCATGGAACTCTGCTGGGGGAGTTGGCATGCCCGGTTGCTAGATGAGGCAGACCCATGGGCAAAAGCAATCTGGATTGTCCGGCTGCTGTGCAGTGCGGTGCTGGGCGGGTTGTCCATTTCTTTGTAAGTCATCTCTCCCCCCAAAGGTATAAACTATGCAAAATTCAGATAAAAATGTGTTATGTAGGGTTGTCTACCCAAGTCAGGAGCACAAGACTCTCAAGAGAGTCGGGGGGGGGCTCAAACAGAGAGCGGGAAGGAGAAAATTTAGTGTGACAATGTTACATGGCTAATGGTCCCTTCAGTGGTGTTCATCCCCATCACTGCTGAGTGCTGTCCTCTACTCTGCAATGAACGGTTTACTTTCTATACTACACTGTGTGTTTCATCAGAATTGCTTATTTTTTTTTTCACATTTTAATTTATTTTGTGTGCATGTATGTCTGTGGGACTGTTCAAGTGCCCTGATATGAGTGTGGAGGTCAGAGGACAACTTGCAGGAGTTGGTTTTCCTCCTTCCTCCATGTGGGCCCCAGGGATCAAACTCAGGTTGCCAGTCTTGGCAGCAGGTGTCTTTACCTTCCTACAGACCTCCATCTGAATTCTTTTGACAGAGAGAGTACGTGCTCTAGGACGTTTAGGGAGTTAAGAGCCAGATCCCACCGAGAAGACCCCCTTGTTTCCTCAGGCCCCGACCAGGCCCTTTTAGATTCTGAATTTTCAACTGCAAGCCCTTCATCAAGAAATTTGCTTTGTAAGTTGAATATCACAACTGTAATATCATAAGGATGTAAGACTGCAACATTAGGGTCAAGAATGGTCACACAAGTCTTTAATCTGTGCACTTTCAAGGCAGTTGCAGGCATATCTGTGAGTTTGAGGCCAGCCTAGTCTATATACTGAGTTTCTGGTCAGCCAGTGCTACATAGTGAGAACCTGACTCAAAAAAAAAAAAAAAAAAAAAAAAAAAAAAAAAAAAAAAAAAAGAAAAGAGAAGAAAAGCAATGTTAGAATCCAGCTAATGCTTGGGCCATAACACCTGCAGCTGCCTGTCCCTTTTTACAGATACCACTGAGACACTGCCTGTGAATCTCTTGCTAAGAGATTTTCAGACATCAAGATTTCTCCCTTGGCTAAGTGATTTTCCAAAAAGTGGGTATTGGTGGCCACACATCCTGCTCCCCACCCACTGCCCTGCCTCCGACCTGGGAATCGGAAAACCTGCCCGGCTGTGCTGTGAAATCACCCCAACCTCAGAGAGCTAGAAGAGCCCTCCACATCTGCCATGTGGGCCCTGATGCCTCTCTTCAGAGCTGCCTGGTATGTTTCTCTGTTCTGAGGCCTGAACTCTCCTCAGCCCCACCATGCTGTTGTTTGTCTGCCTGTCTGTCCATGGTGTTATTAACTCTTCCAATAAATTCCACACCCCTGGAAATCTATCTGAGTCCCTCTTGAATCTTCATTCTAGGCTTTTCCAAGGAGGGATTTTTATTTCCTTACCCTCAGATGAAACCTCAACCTTCCTACTTTCTTTCCTTTATAGAAACTTGTCTGGATTACAAAGCCTGTGAAGAGAATTACAGCTCACAGAGAGTCTCATCCATTGTGGGTCCACACACACCTGAGGCTGGACTGCCACTGACCACAGACCCACAGGCCCTGCCTGGGAAGGGAACAAACCTTTCCCCTTAGAAACCCAACATCACCTCTCATAAGATGCAGAAAATTTCCCCTTTCAACAGGACATCTAATTTCCCTTCCTTACTCTGCAAGCCCAATCTTGTGAGTAAAGGAAGATGAAAACATGGACTCAAACATCAAAGCCATCGAGCGCCCAAAGGTTTACGTGCCATAAATTATTCACATTGCCTCATGATGATGTGCCCTGCTCATCTTTTAGATTTCCTTACACGCTCACTTGCCACTTCCCTCTGTATGGCAGAAAGGTGGCCTGGAACTGGTTATATAGACAAGGCTGGTCCAGATCTCACAGAGATTCGTCTGCCTCTGCCTCAGGAGTACTGGGATTAAAAGCATGTGCCATCATGCCAAGTTGTAAAAAAAAAATTTTTTTTCCTTTAAGTGAGGCTCCCAAGGGGCTGGAGAGAACTCAGAACTTAAGAACAGAGGACCAGAGTTTGGTTCCCAGCACCCAAGTCCTGCAGCTCATAACCACCTGTAAATCCAGTTCTTGGGTAGCTGACACTCTGTTCTGGCCTCCTTGGGCATATATTTATAGGAATGCATAAAGTTACATATAAATAAGCCGGGTGTGGTGGCGCACACCTTTTATCCCAGCTCTTGGGAGGCAGAGGCAGGCAGATCTCTGTGAGTTCAAGGCCAACCTGGTCTACATAGTGAGCTGTCTCAAAAAGACCAAACAAACAAAAAAGTTACACATAAATAAAGTATAAATAAATCTCCCCCACCCTTTTTTTTTTAAAGCAGAGTCTCATGTAGCCCAAGCTGGCCTTAAAGTCATAGCAAACATCCTGCCTCAGCCCAGGCTTCCAAATGCTAGGATTACAGTCCTGGGCCACCATGAACCTCTTATGTTTCCGTTTTTAACATAATAAATGTGGATAGAGGTAACCTACTAAAATCTCTTTGTGACTCTCAATAATCTGTGAGCCTATACAGAGATCCTGAAATCAAAAGATTGAGAATTTCTGCCCCACGTAGCACCTGGCCAGGACTCAGGGAGACGCTGTGACAGACTGGCCAGGACTCAGGGAGACGCTGTGACAGACTGCCCAGGACTCAGGGAGACGCTGTGACAGAGCACTGGGTACAGGAGGAGGGACTGTTGAAAAAGTCCCTGGTCTCAGACCTGCTCTTCAATGTGTCTGAGGTGAGGAAGCCAAGGGTTGGTGAATCCTAGTCACCCCTGTGTTTCACTTCTCCAGCTCACATCCTGTGGCGGCTGTTGGGCTTCCAAAATCTTGACTCACTTCTCCCTCCACCGCAGGTCTGGATTCTATAGAAAGGCAATCAGAATCTTGTGGTCTCTTCCACACACCACAACGCTATAAAAAACGAGAGGAACTAGGATGCAATCTCTCCAGGAATTCCAAACACCAAGGATGGGGACCTTGGAGCCTTGCTGTCCTGGCCCTAACCCAGACCTGCGTGGGTGAGGGCTGAGTGGGTCTGGAGGGGAAAGTCTCTTGGGGAAGGAGCGAAGGGAAGGAGCTAGGGCCCGGAGCCTCCTGCTCCCTCTCCATCCTGACCCCCGAGCCCCCTGGCTTGTTTGTTTTGTTTTTTTGGTTTTTTTTTTTGAGACAGAATGAGTTGAGACCCAATCCCAGCCTCATATTCCAAACTCAATGCTCCTTTGTGGATACATCTTAGACCACCTGGGGATGGAGAAAGCTGGATGTTTCCCAACAGAAAACAAGGAAGCATTCAGAGCCCTCAGCGTCCTAGTATTAAAGGGTATCGATATCTCCTCCTTCTTTGCTGGAAATCCCATTGTTTACATTTTTATCTATATTATTTATTTGAGACAGAGTCTCATGTAACCCAGGCAGGTCTCAAACTCCCTGTCTAGCCAAGACTGGCCTAAATTGCCCTGCCTCTACCTTCTGTGCGCTTGGATCACAGGCAGCACAACTGGATTCCTTTGCTCAGAAATTAATGTTATTGTAAGTTCATAGATAGGTAAGACTTGCCGCCTCCATAGCAAGCACTATGAAAACTAGCCGGCACGGAAGAAGCTTTCTGGTCAGTACCTACTTGATTTCTCCATGTCCTGTGAGCAAAGTGTTTGATGCCTTCAACAATAGGTATTAGCAAGTTTTATTTTTAAATATGTTGAGAGATATGTATGTGCCTGTGTTGTATGACTCTATTCCTGATATGAACAAATGTCTATTCACTTCACATAGGGAACCTAAGACAGACATAAGTGAGGATACCACCAATAAGTTTTATTGGAGTTACTTACAGGAGAGTGGGGACTTACAGGAGCTGAAATGACTCAAAGACAGCCACATCACCAAAAGTCCACCCCAGCATGTGTGACAGCTCACAAAAGCTGGAATCCTGGAGTTCGTGGCACAAACTGCAGGCAGCCCAAGGGTTGGAGAGTGTCTTATCCTGGCGGGGGTGGGGGGGTGGTGTATGTTCACATGAGTCCAATATCCCCAGAGGCCAGAAGAGGCGTCATATCACCTGGACATGGAGTTTCAGCCAGCTGCGAGTGGCCCTTATGTGGGTGTTGGGAAGTAAACTCAGGTCCTCTACAAGAAGGGTTGAGCTTTTTTAACCACTGAACCATCTCTCCAGCCCAGTAAGAGTTTTGTTTTGTGGGGAGTATTTTTGTTATTTTGTGTTGTTCTTTTGAGACAAGCTCTCCTTAATAGTCCCAGTTGGTCTGGATCTCATAGAGATCCCCCTGGCTCTCCTGGGATTAAAGGCTTGTACCACCAAGCCTAACTGGAGGTTTTTTTGTTTTTGTTTTTTAATAAAGAACAAAGCATATAATTTCCCTCTTGTAAGGCTCAAACCACAGGCCTGTCAACTACTTAAGAGGAAAAAGGTCCTTGGGAAGCTGCTTGCTTTAAGGTCTTTAGAAATAGTACAAAGCCCCCTGACATGTTACTAGGCACTGTCCCTCTGCAGTATGCACTCTGACCACAGGAGCATGCTGCCTTCTACTCTGCAGAAAACTGAGTATCTTCAACACTGCCTCTGTGTGACATCTGAATTATTCTGATGGAGGTGACCAGGAAGCTGGGGGAAATCCAGAGGAAGTGAGAAGTCCAACCCTGTCTCCTCAGCCCTTCTTAACACCACTAGGCCTTTCTAGTGCCTCCTGGCAAGCCATTTAGGAAGAAATTTGTTGTGTAAGTTTAGCTCCATGGTGTAATAGCATAAGGAAGTGTTTTTTTTTAATTTCCATACCAGCCATCCAACTTCCTACTTTCTTCCCTTTATGGAAAATGTCTAGGTTAAAAACATTCTTTGGCAGGAAGATGTCTAATCAGGTAACACCACTTGGTGCATAAGCCTGGCTGCCTGGGTTTGAATGCCCAGAATCCACATGAAATTGGAAGGTGACATCTGTCTCCACACAGTCTCACACACACACACACACACACACACACACACAGACATACACCCCATACACACAGACATGCACATACACACACACAGACATACACACCATACACACAGACACGCACACACACACACACAGACATACACACCATACACACAGACATGCACATACACACACACAGACATACACACCATACACACACACACACACACACACAGACATACACACCATACACACAGACACGCACACACACACACAGACATACACACCATACACACACACACACACACACAGACATACACACCATACACACAGACATGCACACACACACACCACACAAAAACACACACTAACCATACACACAGACACAGACACACACACACACACACAGACATACACACCATACACACAGACACGCACACACACACACACACAATGGAAAAATGTAGACTTTCAAGTTCACATACTCATCTTTTCTCACACAGGCCTGCACCTGTGTTGATAGCCTACCAATTCAGCCTGGAGTCACCTTACTTTGTCTGGGATCTTATACTGTGGTTATGCAGCCAAACACCAGTCTTTCTGTTATGAGGAGGGACAATTCAGGGGAGCAATCCAGAAAGTCCCCTTCTTGAACAAACTTGATTTCCTTCAGCTCACCAACCATGTCCTAATAAGCTTCTCATCACCAGGCTCAGAGTGACTCTCGGACCAGAACTTTCCCTCCCAGTGTTTGTTGAGTGAAATAAGTGGCTTAGTGATTCAGAAGACAGTGTGTGCAGCGTCTGTCCCATGATTCCCATATCACAGAGTGAGCAGAGGAAGGACATCAGCCCAGCGTCTCCCCTCTGGGAGGGGGTCCTCTGATCCCTCCTCTGGGAGGGAGGTCTCCCTGACCTTTCCCCCGGGGTAAAGTGGACAATTGCTCTGGCTGCAGGAGTCAGGGAGCACAGCTCCTGAGGGACACTTCAATGCCAAGCCTAGGAAGACAACCCCTGGTGTGGCATTCTTGGAGTACCTCATGAAATGCAGACCTAGAAGCTTCCTTTTTCTTTTTTTTAAAAATTTATTAGTGTGTTGTATGAGGTTATGTAGGTTCCAGTGATCAAACTCAGCTCCTCTGGCTTATGTGACAAGTGCTTTGCCAGGGGAGCCCTTCCACCAACCCTAAAGCTTCAGTTTTCTGAAGCCATAATTTTAAATTCCCACAAAACAGGTGGCTTAAAAAGAAGAAATTTGGGCCTGGTACAGTGGCGCAAACGTAATTCCAGCATACTAAAGGTTGAAGTAGGAGGATCAGAAGTTTGAGGTCAGCCTGGGCTACATATTAAGACTCAAAAGGGGGGGGGATTGAATTGAATCCACAAAGCCCTTGTAAGGTGTCTTCTGACCTTCATGCATATGCACACATAAGCATACACATACTTTTTTAAAAGCAATTTCTTGTCTTGTGGTTCTGGAGTCTAGAACTATAAAATCAGCACTGGCTACATTGGCCCCTCTCCTGGCTTCCGGTGGCTTCCACCAGTCTTGAAGTGACTTGTAGACCAATCACTGTCCTCTGCTATCACCATCACACCACCCTCCTTCAGTGTATGGCTGTCTCATAAAAAAGACACTTATGGACTGGGCTGTGACCGAGCACTTGCCTAGCCCATGTGAGGTGCTGGGCTCCGTTTGTTTGGGGAGGAGGAGGAGGAGGAGGAGAGAGAGAGAGAGAGAGAGAGAGAGAGAGAGAGAGAGAGAGAGAAGCAGTTCTACCCTTCCACCATGTGGATCCTGAAAATGAAAATCAGCTTGGACACAAGTGCCTTTACCTACTGAGCCATCTCTCTGGCTGCTCACCTTTAGATTTCCTTGTACTGTGAATTGCCATTTCTCTCTGATTTATATATTTGTAGGAAGATAATCAACCCAGATTTGAATACCTCTCAGTTAGACCATGACTCTCCCTCAGTACTTTGTCCAGTACTTAAACATGGTTTAGATTCCACAGTCTTTACCCAAGTCTCCACCTTGTACAGAATGTCGACATTATTTGAAACCACACAAAGCAGGTGTCCTCACAGACCCTCACTCTTCAGAAGGCTGTTGAGTAATGAAGGCACAAAGTCTCCAGATCCAATAACTACAAAAACCTGCTCTAACTTAGGACCTGAGAAAGCTCAGGGCACGTCACAACTCAACTTGGACTTGACTTTATACCTGCTGCTCCTCCACACAAAGAAGCAGTTAGACACATTTATGGGAGCACTGGTCGTTCCACCAATGGAGCCCTAACGCTGTTGCTCTCACTCTGTGCTCCCACCCCACCACTGCAGGGTCCATTCTCACTGCCTCAGAGGAACTAACTTCCTTTGAAACCCTGCATTTAGCACTGTCCACACCCCTGCTTTCCAGATTAGCTACTTCAAACAAACTTTTTAGCTATATTATCATGAGATGGGATTCTGAGGGCATCCTGGAATATCACTTTTGCCTTGAAGATACATCCAGTGGCTTATGTTTTCATGCTGTTTAGAGCTTCTCACAGCAGGTATGCTCCAGTGGCATGTACTGTCACCCTACAAAGTCAGCATCTTGCTCTAGGGTCCCCATTTACCACAATGTTCTTCATGCTGTGTTTGGTTCCTTACATGTGGTTAAGACACAGCACTTTGAAAGCAGGACAGAGATGGCTGGGAAGCTAGGGCAGAGCAGTCATTCCCTGTCTCTACAGCTGCTTTCCAAGAGCCATCACCAGAGAAATACCTGTGGGTTGTGGAAGAGAGCCTCTTGTTCCTTCATAACCATGTCCATAGTTGTGAGGCAATCATGTGGAGTGAAAGGGGGATCCCCATCCATCAGGGGGTGGTGGATGCCTAGCTAAGTCTAAGTGTGACAGTGAAAAGATAAGTCGGGGGAGACTGGCCCCAGGATTTGTTCACACAGGCAAAACTTAAAACAATTGCATGTTCTATGGAACCCCTGAAGTCACTTAGATACCTGCACGGCATCCAGAAGGTCAACATATTTTCATGCGTCTAGAATTCACATGTCATATTTATCATATTGCATTTGATAGTCAATTTGTTGGTTCCACAGTAGGAGTTGAGGCTGGGGAACCAAACCAAGACAGGAATGATTGATTATTGTATTCTCTAGTATGGGCGTGCGGGGATCTCGGGGTGCCAGCTGCTGGGTGTGGCGCCGGTCTCCCTCAGGCCGCCGGAGTGGATGTGGCTCAGGTCGCGCACCACGTCTGCCGTTTGGGTCCCTGGCTCTCCGCGTTGCTGGTCGCACCGCCGGAGTGGACGTGGCGCAGGTCACGCACCACGTCTGCCGTTTGGGTCCCTGGCTCTCCGCGTTGCTGGCTCTCTGCTACCGGGGCTGGCCCAGTCGGGTTCTGTCCCAATTTCCACCGTGCACTCTCTCTCTAAGTTCGGGACCTGTCAGCTGCTGGGTCACGAGGGGAGGTGCAGGACGGCGAAAGCTGGATTTCGCGAGGGGAGGTGCAGGACGGCGAAAGCTGGATTTCCATGAGTCGCGGTTTACAAAGAGACAGCTCTCTCTTGAATCGCGGTTTATGAAGAGACAGCTCTCTTCGGGAAGGCTGGATTGTAGGCAGTAAGACACAGAACTCAGCTCAGTCAGTGGTACAGCCCCTTTATTCAGTGACTCAGCTCCACTCCAGGTCTTAGTGATCCAGCTCCGATTATTGAGGGAAAACCAGGATACTTTATACTGTGGGGGTAGTGGTAAAAGCCTTAGCTGATA
>NW_008333122.1:26618-28479 GCF_000622305.1 Nannospalax galili
ATCTCGGGAGAATCCAAAGTCTGATAATTGACCATGACCTGTTTTGTAGTGATTTTAGCAAATGGCAGTAATTTGTCAGCAAGGAAATCTTAAAAACAGTGAGCAAGTATCAAAAATAATACACAGTATTACCAGGGGGCAACAAGGGGTTTGGAGCTATGCAAACAAGGGATTGTTAAGCCAACCTAATTGTTTGGTGGGTTGAAATAGATTACAAAGTTTTTTAAGAGTGTTAACATTGGTTTCAATAACATTTGATTCATTTACAAAGAAACAGCATTTTTTTCCCAATACTATATATGTCCCCCCATATTTAGCAGTTATTAAGTCCAATGTTCTTCTGTTGTGGAGCACAACCTTGGCGAGAGAGTTCATTTGCTGTTGGAGAGATTCCAGGCTTCAGTCGGATGTCATTGCTTGGTCCAGCTTGTCTCAGCCAGAGCAGGATCAGGTGCAGCTTGGTCGGAGATTTTCTGCCAGGTGCTGGGCTTGTAGCTGCTGTCGCCATAGCAACACCTCCAGCATCCAGGGAGAGTGTAAGTTTGATCTCTACCAGCAGGGGGAAGAAGATCTTTCTCTGCTGACAGCTCCTGAGATGTAATTATTATTGGTACACAAAAGGTGGACAAAGAGAAATTAACACAGTTTTGGGCTTTTTCTTTCACTATATGAAAAGAAGGGGTGATGTATGCTGTATTGGAGAGGGTAGTGTTAGTGAGGCATTTGTAATGAGTAGGCTTGCTGCTGAAAATGCAAATTAAATAATTAGTCAGTTGTTTGAATCCACTTAGATGAGAGTCAGTGAAATCTTTTTTCTGTTCCTGGGTAGAGAAGGGTAGTAACTGGTACTGCTGTCAGTAGAAATCTATTGCTGGATGCACAAAAGAAGGCAATTAGACATTGGGGTAGGTGGTGAAGGGAAGAAAGTTAGACTTGTTCCAGGACATAGTCGATCTTATTTGGTCCTCTGTCTTTCCTGTAAAATGACATGGTAAATTAGCACAGACCTGGCTGCAGATGTAAGCTGTTGAGAGACATGAAAGTTAGCTGTAGGGTACCTAGAGAATGCACCTGAGTGGAATTTTGTTATTACTCCAATGCTCCAGCGATTGTCCCATGGATCTGATTTTTTCCTTGAAAAATAAAATCTCTAGAACATGGTATTAGGGAGAGTGGGGGCTGGCTGAAGCGTTGGTGTTAAGCAGGGTAAAGACAGCCATGAGGATGACAGAGAAGGAGGCTCTAGGGGGCCTTTGGGGTGTCGTCTCCACCTCTTTTTTTTCTTTGGTTGATCCTGTGGGAAAACATAAGCAAATCCTCTCCCTGTGGTTAGCAATGGATCTGGTCCTTTCCAGAGTCCATCAAAGGGGTCCCTCCATCTAACCATGATGGGTGGTACTGGGTGTGTCTGAGCCCAATGTTGGGTGATGGGGGGAGCATTAGTCCCTCAATATACATTAAGTACATTAAGGGTAAACAAAGCTAATGTTAATTGAATATTGGGAGAATATGTTGTTTGAGCCTGTCTTTTTAGTTGGTCTTTTAAGGTTTTATGTGACCTTTTCACAATGGCTTGCCCTTGTGGGTTATATGGGATGCCAGTGTGATGGGTGGCATGGTGCAGGTTTTGGGCATCTGTCACACTGGCAGAGAAAATTCCAGCGGTGGCTACCCCATCTGCCATGGCACCTCCCTCAGCAAGAGGTCCTGGGAGAGAGGAGTGGGACCTGATATGCTGGACAAATAATGGAGCCACCCATTTTTGTAGCAGTGTGGAAATTTTAATTAGCAGAGGTGAGATGGGGTTGCCATCTATTTTAATAAAGGAACGACCTAGCCATGGGAGTAAATTAACAGCATA
>NW_008333122.1:28524-29900 GCF_000622305.1 Nannospalax galili
TAGATAGCAAAGAGCTCTTTAAATTGTGGGGATTTATCAGATAGAGGTTGAAAATATATCATAGGTGGGTCATTTCTTTTAGCCTGCATCAGACATTCATCTGTAAATAAAGCCTCCCATTGTACAAATAATGGACTGGGGAGGGTAGATCTACAAATATCCCTCCAGTCCTGGGGGGTAAGCAGATCACTCTAGCACCAATTACTTATAGGATAGGAGGGCACTTTCACTTTAAAAAAAAAAAAAGTCTTGTTTGGTTTTCTGTTTTTATTTTTGAAATGGGGTCTCAAGCAGTCAGGGCTGGCCTCAAATTCTATAACAAGTCTCCTGCCTCAGCCCTTCATGTCCTGGGATAACGGTCCAGTACTGTCACACCTGGCTTATCTTTTAATGTTTGCTTTTTTTTTATTTTAAGATTTTAATTATATTTATTTTATATATTTGAGTGTTTGGCTGCATGTAAGTCTGCTACGTGCATTCATGGTGCCCACAGAAGCCAGAAGAGGAGATGTGTTAGTTAGTTACTAAGTGGGTACTGGAACCTGAATCCCTGAGCTCTGACCTGCTGAGCCATCTCTCCAGCCCCTTGTAGTTTTGTTTTGAAATTTTAGTTATTTTTATTTTGTGTCTGTGTGTGTGCCTGCTCTCTGTCTGTGCATCATCACATAGGTGCAGTTTCCTGACATCCAGAAGAGCATGTTGGAGCCCCTGGAACTAGAGTTAGAGGAGGCTGTGAGCCACCCAACTTCGGTGTTAGATGCAACGCATGTCAAACCTCTCTGAGGTCCTCACTAATTTGTCAGGACATACGGAAACGCTGAAACCAAAATGTTCAATATTCCTGACACAGCTCCTTGCCAAGGCTCAGAGATACACTGTGACAGAACTCTAGATGGGGGAAGAAGGGGGTGTTGGAAAAGTTCAGGTCTCAAGTGGCTCTCAGGTCTGGTCTGGAAGGGAAGCGTCTGGGGTGAGGAAGCCCCAGGCCGGGGATTCCTAGTTCCCTCTGGGTTCATTTCTCCACCTGACATTGGGTGTCCTTCCATCAGGACTCACATGCTCACTCCCACTGAGTGTCGGAATTCTGGAGAGAGCACTCAGAGTCACTGTGATCTCTTCCCACAGACCACAGCGCTATAAAGGCCACAGAGAGGAAGTCAATCCTTCCAGACCTTCCAATCACAGGACAATGACCACTGCATCCCCTACCCTCCTCCTGCCGCTCACCGCAGCCCTGGTCCTCACCCAGACCGCTGCGGGTGCGTGCGGGGTCGGGAGGGAAACCGCCTCTGCAGGAAGAAGGGAGGGCGCAGCTTGGGGGAAGCAGCGTCCCAGCCCTCGCCCCCCAGACCCTCCCCTCCCCCCGACCCCACAAC
>NW_008333122.1:31146-34014 GCF_000622305.1 Nannospalax galili
TTGTTTAGTTAATGTTAATTTTTTCAAACTGGGTTGATGTCGCTGAACTTGTGAGCCTCTTGCCTCTTCCTCCCAAATGCTGGAATTGTGGGCATATAGTATACACCTGACTCAGCTTGTTCTTCATATAGGTAAATACTAATCCCTTGTCAGTTGTAGTTGGCAAAGATTTTCTTCCATCCTAGAGGCTGTCTCTACACTTTGTTGTTTCCTTTGCTGTGTAGAAGCTTTTAAGTGTCAGGCAATGCCCTTTGTTTATGGTCAGTATTTTCCTTGAGCTACTAGACTCCTTTCTTTTGAAAAATACATTATCATTTTTATTTTTGTGTATGAGTGTATTGCCTGCATGTATGTAAGTGTACCAGTATTGTGTGATGTCCACAGAAGTCAGAAGAGAAGAGTTGTATCCCCTGGAACTGGAGTTACAGATGGTTGTTAGTTGCCATGTGGGTGCTGGGAACCGAATCCAGGTCCTCTGCAAGAGCAGCCAGTGCTCTAAACTGCTGAGCCATATCTCCAGCCCCTAGAGTCCTTTCTTGAACATCTTTGCCTATGCATATATCTGGAAATATTTTCTACAACACTTTCAAAATTTCAGGTTATTGTAGAAAGCTGTTCTCTAAACACAGAGATATTAGCATCTTTATCAGCTGCTGTGGTAAGTGTCTCTCCCGATCAGGCCTGTGGACATTCTCTCATACAAGAAGTTGGTGGGGGAAGTCATTAGACTCTCATATGAGGTTCCAGCCATTTTTTCCTCCACCTCCTTCCCAGTTCTGTGTCATTCTGCCCAAGATGCATGTGGTCTTGTGGTCTTATGGACTTGGGAGGTGACAGAGTCTGAAAGTCTGGAAGTCCTTCCTCCTCAACCCCCATGATAGGGAAACTCCATCTGTGTAACTATGGGGAAATTGTCATGCATGCTGGGATGAGACTGTTCAGTGCTGCTCCTGTTTTGGGGTTACCCATGTTCCTGCAAGTAACCCCTCACCATACTCTGTAAGTAGCCCACTAAGCTCATTGGTTCACCAATTTGGACTTGGATGGAACCCTTATTTCTGTCTGTTTTTATTGCCCCATCTGAGGTGGTCAGATGTTTGTCCCTCTCTCCCCATGTAAAGTTCACACAACAGTTACATTAAGTTCTTCGGTTCTATTGCATTGATACTCTACAGAATGGATAGGTATAAATGCGTTAATCTTCTGTTTTGTTATTTTGGGAGAGGGTGTTGAGACAGGGTCTCCCTGTAGACCCAGCTGCCCTGGAACTCACTCCGTAGACCATGCTGGCCTTGATCTCACCCAGATTCACCTGCCTCTGCCTCCTGGGTGCTGGAATTAAAGGTGTGCACCGCCACACCTGGCTTCCTGGTTAGTTATTAGAAGACATATCAATATATGTGTTCTTATCCATGTTGGGACCCTTTGTAGCTGGCTCTGTAAGGACATGGGGAAATGGAGGACAAATATTTCATGTTGATGGTTCTGGTGCTGTGGACATAATCCTGGCAGACAGGGCTCAGACAAGGAGCCAGTTGGAAATAGGACTCCAGGAAGGAACTTGGTCTGCTTCCTGTGCGAATCTCTTCCACATGTTTCCTAGGTCTGCAACCGAACCTCTAGAAAATTCTCTGAGCCCCAGGACTGGGAATTTCCTTGAGGACCTCACCGTTCTGCACCCATCTGTCTTTTCCCTCCCGGAGATGGAAAGAACTCAGTTAGAGAGCTTTCTCCTTCCTACCTCCATCTTATCTCTTGTCCAAGCACCGGACCTCTCTTCACACATTAAGAAAATACACTAGTGAGAGTCTGGAAAGGAGACAGAGACCAAGTCCCTCTGTCATTTCCCAAACATCCTTGCAGCTGGGCACAGCATGAGTCCCTGGCTCCACCAGCTGGATGACCACATGCTGGACCTTCACTCAGCACATGGAGAGAAGGAAAAGCTGGAACTCCATAGAATGCATCTTGTCAAGGTGACATCGCCACATCCAGTTTCCAGGAGCAGCAGGGAAGCTGTCCCAGCCACATCACCGCACTGGGTGTCAGTGGCGTGAGTGCCTAGTGTCAGAAGCAGTAGGTTCTGTGATGAGCTCGTGTCAGGTGGGCTCCTGGGTTCTTTTACTAACTATTGTGTAAAAGTCTTTCCCTGAGTAGACACAACACAGATGGCTACTCACTCTAGAATGTGACCCCACAATAGACCAATATAACGACCGCACCAAAGTCCAACTTGGTGAACCAATGAGTTTTTATTGGGGTCACTAAAAGGACTGGGGGTGAGGGGCTACTTACGGAGCAGGAACGCCTCAAAAGCAGCTGCATCATAGGAAAGCCCACCCCAACACAGGTGAGGACTCACCAAAGCTGGACCCTGGAGCTCTCTGTACAGCTTGCAGACACCTTTACAAGCCCCAGAGAGAACTCTTCTCTGCAGCTGAGCTCGCCAATCTCCTCCCCAAGCAGTTCTTTATTTCTTTTAATTAATTAATTAATTTATTTATTTATTC
Organism: Nannospalax galili; assembly: GCF_000622305.1. Classification (NCBI taxonomy): domain Eukaryota; kingdom Metazoa; phylum Chordata; class Mammalia; order Rodentia; family Spalacidae; genus Nannospalax; species Nannospalax galili. The sequence goes on from NW_008333122.1 coordinate 33,657, forward strand.
ATTTATTTATTTAATGTCTATGCATGTATTGCTTACATGTAGGTAAGTGCACCCAGGTCATGCGATGCCCTCGGAGGTCAGAAAAGGCTGTCAGATCCCCTGGAACTGGAGTTATGGACAGTTGTTAGCTGCCATGTGGGTGCTGGGATTCCAACTTCGGTCTTCTACAAGAACAGTGGGTGTTCTTAACTGCTGAGCCATTTCTCCAGACCCTCTTTATTTCTTATTTAAAATTTATTTTATTTATTATTTTTATTTTATGTGAGGGAGTGTATTGCCTGCATATATGTAAGTGCGCAATGTCATGCAATGCCTGTGGAAGTCAGAAGAGGGCATTGGATTCCCCTGGAAACGGAGT
>NW_008333122.1:34330-36295 GCF_000622305.1 Nannospalax galili
GCGCCCCCCCTCGGCTCGTGGGTCGTTGGCCACCGAACCACGAGGGTGGGGAAGTGCAGGAACGGCGAACGCAGAAGCTACGCGAGTGAGTGTTGACGGAAGGACAGCTTCTTCTGGGAAGACTGCTCACAGGCTGGTCCCAAGCGCAGTGAAACACAACTCAGCTCCAGACACAGTGAAAACAGCCCAGTCAGAGTCAGTGATACAGCTCCGGTTTATTAGGGTGAAACTAGAAGATTTATAGTGTGGAGGCAGTAGCAAAAGCCTCAGCTGATAGGTGCTCTGTAGTATGCTTCATTTACATGTGGGTGGGCTTCTATCAATCAGGCTGTCAGACAATGCCTGATTATCATATAGAAAAAACCTGGTAGTTTCTATGCCAGAGGTCATGTTTCAGGTAAGGCATCTGTGGCGGCCACTTCAAAGCGAGTCAGGAAGAGAGCAAGAGGCGCCCTGCTGAAAAGGGGAGTTTCTCCATCAAACGCCCAGCTGGCTGGCGGCTATCCGGACACGGAGAAACTGCGACCCTAACAGCAGGGTTCCCCAACAATTATGTGTGTGTTTTGCCTGCCTATAAGTACATCACCTACTCACAGAAGTCAGGAAACTGAACTTGGGTCCTCTGCAAGAGCAGCCAGTGCCCTTAACCACTGAGCCAGCCCCTGTTTATTCCTTTGATAACTCTGGGGAGGAGACTGAGAATCTTCCAAGTTTCAGCAGTCCCAGACAACTGACATTTCGCTTGCCTCTGGAGTCTCATATGTCTCCTGCTCCCTCCTGGGAATGTTTCAGATTCAGAGGACACTGATAGAGCAGAACCTTCATGCTTGGTTCCCTGCCTTTGTGCAATATAAAACAAGCTCCGGTATTCAGAAAGAATTTGGAATCTATTCTTTTTGTTGAAAAGTAAGAAATCAGTCTATGGAATTTCCAGACAGCAACTGTTGAGAGACTTTTATGATAAGAATGCTTTCCTGCAATCTTCATTTAAGACTGTCCCCATGATAGGTAACACAATAGGTATGTGTCAACTTGAAAGCTCAGGGCTGGTGATATATGTTCTTCCTCACTTTCTCACAGAATAAAATACATTCCCATTTGGGCCTCTTCTCTATTGGTTGTGCTGCTCTGATCACTGACATCAAAAACACTCGGGCTTCATCACATGCCCTCTATTACAGAATGTTGAGGTTGAGGGGACAGTGACCTCAGATTTTTTTTTTTTTTTCTTTTTGAGACAGAGTCTCACACTGCACCCCAGGCTGACTTGGAACTCACCCTGTAGCTGTACTGGATCTACATTGTCAATTGACTGGATTAAGAATCTCCCAGAAGATGCCCTGTTGGGCATGACTGTGAGGGTGTTTCCAGAGAGGATCAACTGAGGAGGGAAGACCTACCACGATGTGGGTGGCACTGTGCCATGGAGTGGGGTCCCAAACTGGTCCATGCAGATGTGAGGAGTCCCAGCCACATGCTCCAGCTGCTTTCAACTCCATCATGATTTATACCAAGATGAACTATTTCCATTTAAATCAGAAATAAAAATGAACTATTCTTCCTTAAAGTTGTTTCTGTCATGTTTTTCTCACAATGAGAAAAGTAACCCAGAAACCTAGGCTGTCCTTGGACTCCCAGCATCCTCCTAGCTCAGTGTCATGAGTGCTGGGATTCAAGGCATGAACTACCACACCTGACTCCAGGGATTACTTATGTAACCAGTTCTATGTGAGGCCCAGGCATAGCCTAAGGGGCTCCTGGTCTGCGTCTTTGAAGCTGCGTGATCTGAGCACCAGCAGCCTCTGCACCAAGCTTATTGTAAATACAGAATCTCAGCTCTGCATCAGACTTCCTGAGCAGCAGACATAGATTTTCTTGCATTTCGTAGCCTGTCTGTTCACTCTGTTGTTTCCTTTGCTGTGCAGAAGCATTTCAAGATTTATTTTCTTCTTCCTCCCCCTCCCC
>NW_008333122.1:37103-48806 GCF_000622305.1 Nannospalax galili
AGTAATTTTGTTTTTTTTTGTATTCTTTTTTTTTTTTTTTTTGTGTGTGTGTGTGTGTGTGTGTATGTGTGTGTTGTGTGTGTGTGTTGAGTACACCATGTACATGCCCGGTAGCTGCAGAGATCAGAAGAGGGTGCTAAATTCCCTAGAACTGGAGTTAGAAATGGTTGTGAGCCACCATGTGGGTGCTGGGAATTGAACTTGAGTCCTCCTCAAGAGCAGCCACTACTCCTAACTACTGAGCCATTTCGCCAGCCCAGTAGGAGGTTTTCTGTTAAACAACAAATGCATATAATTGCCCTTTTTGAGACTGTGTCTCTGTAGCCCCAGCTGTCTTGGAACTCACTTCGTAGACCAGGCTGGCGTCGATCTCATAGAGATCCAGAGATCCACCTGCCTCTGCCTCCCAGAGTGTGGGATTAAAGGCATGCGCTACCACACCCTGCAACTGAGTATCTTACTCTGCACTCTGTGTGACTCATCTGAATTCTTCTGATGGAGATGACAGTGACCAGGAAGCTGAGGGGGAGTTAGAAATGGTTGTGAGCCACCATGTGAGTGCTGGGAATTGAACTTGAGTCCTCCTCAAGAGCAGTCAGTGCTCCTAACTACTGAGCCATTTCTCCAGCCCAGTAGGAGGTTTTCTGTTAAACAACAAATGCATATAATTGCCCTTCTCTAAGGGTCAAACCACTGGTCTATCTATCACTTGGAAAAGGGAAAATGTCTCAGCGGGTAAAGGTGCCTGGTGACCTGAGTTTGGTCCCTGGAACCCACATAGAGCCAAAAGGATAGAACTGACTTCACAGAGTCAAACATACACACAATAGTAATGAATGGTAACAATAATAGAATATTGCAAAAAGAAACCTTTCTGAAAAGATAACATCTTTAAAAAGTCTCATCTAGCTTTGGACGTCACGCACATCCAACTTGGGCTGTTACTGACCACAGAACCCACAGGCCTTTCTCTTTTGAAGTCCAACATTGCTTCTGACAAGATGAAGAAAAAGGAACTTACAACAAACTCCCCTTTTCAGAGAAATGTCAGTTTTCACTTCCTCACCCTGTCACCCCAATCCCGTCAATAAAAGGAAGATGGAAAGTTGGATTCAGACATCGAATTAGTTGATTAACACATGATTCAAGTGCCTTAAATTCTTTGGTTTTTGCTCATGACAGTGTGCTTTTGCTTACAGTGATCAGTCTCTATTCATCTTTAAAAGATATTGTTACATTTGTTTGTTGTATGTGTGTGTAGGTGTAGAGGCCAGAGAACACCCTGCAGGAGTTGGCGCTCCCCTTCCACCATGTGATCCCAGGGGACAAACTCAGGTCTCCAGGCTTGGCAGCAAGTCCCTTTACCTGCTGAGCCATCTCATCGGCCCTCTTCTTTCTTTTACATTTCCTTACACCTTGAATTGCCGTTTCTCTCTGATTTATATTTACAGCAAGATAATCAACCTGGAGTGGAACACCTCAGGCATTCTGTGAGTTTCCCTCAGTATTTTGTCCAGTACTTAAACATGGTTTAGATTCCACAGCCTTTACCCAAGCCTCCAGCCTGGTAAAGTATGTTCACATTTCTTCATTTGTAACCATACAGAACAAGGTATCTTTAGTGACTGTCTTCTGAAAGCTCTTACTGAAGGAGGCCATAAAGCCTCCAGATCTAAACATACATGATGGCAAAATCCTGCTCTAGCTTAGGACAAGAGGCACCTCAGAGTACTCCAAGGTTCACCTCACAATGTGTAGAGTTGGTCTTGTCCCTGCTGTTCCCCTAAACAAAGAAGCAGTTACACACATTTATGGGAGTGACAGGTGCACTAACAATAGTTTCCTAATGCTGCTCTCACTCTGTGCTCCCCCCCCCCGCAGCCCCCACAGGGCCCATTCTCTACCTCAGAGGCACTAACTTGCTTTCAAGTCCCCCCCAGCCCCCACAGGGCCCATTCTCTACCTCAGAGGCACTAACTTGCTTTCAAGCCCTGTGCTTAGCACTGTCCACACCCCTGCTTCTCAGATCCCCTAATTCTTAGAAACTTTCACCTATATTGCCTTGAGATGGGATTGCTGAGGGCACCCTGGGACAGCCCTTTGACTGGGAGATCCACACAGTGGTTTATTTTTATTTTCTATTTTCCATGCTTATTAGACCCTCTTTTAAAAATATTTATTATTTTTATTTTATGTATATGAGTGTATTGCCTGCATGTATGTAAGTGCACCCATGTTGTGCAATGTCTGAGGAGATCAGGAGAGGGCATTGGATCCACTGGAACTGGACTTATAGATGGTTGTTAGCCACTATGTGGGCGCTGGGAATCGAACCCAGGTCCTCTGCAAGAGCATCCAGTGCTCTTAACCACTAGGCCATCACTCCAGCCCTTAAGCCCTCTTTTTAAAAAAAGTTTTCTCATTCATTTTTATTGTATTTTATGTATATGACTGTTTTGCTAGTTTGTATGTAAATGCGCCACCTGCACACAATTCCCATGAAGGTCAGAAGAGGGTGTCGAATCCCCTGGCACCGGATTTACAGAAAGTTGTTAGCTACCATATGGTAACTAACCCTGGTCCTCTGCTAGAGCTGCCAATGCTCTTAACTGCTGAGCCATTTCTCTAGTCCCTTGTGGGGCCCTCTTACAGCAGGCATGCCCCAACGCCTGTGTGCGGTGGTAGAGACTGCCACTCTAGTAGACAAAGCTCCTTGCACTAGGGTTTTCATTCACCCTGATGTTCTTCACATTGTACTTGGTTCCTTATAAGAGAGTAAGACACAGAACTTTGAAAGGAAGAGGGAGATTTATTGGGAAGCTAGGGTAGGGCGAATTTTTCTCTTTCCTCTAAAACTGCTTTCCAAGAGCCATGACCACAGAAGAACAACTCTGGGTTATTGACGAGCTATCTGAAAGACTCTAGTGGCTTTGAAACCACATCTATAGTTGTGAGGCAATCATGTGGAGAGCAGCAGCGATCCCCATCTGTCAGGGGTAGTAGATGCCTAGCAAGATATAAGTGTAGCTGTGACACAAGGTGAGGGGCGGGGGATTGATCCTAGGGCTTGTTCAGAGGTGGTCTGCTGACACACAGGCCCAATATAGAACAGTAGTGCTTGAAGCATTCTCTTTGAGTTACTTAGATCCCTTCATGGGATCCACAAGGTCACAATATTTCCATGTTTCTAGAATTTTCTTACCATGTTGACTGTATTGCATTTGACAGTGAGTTAATGTGTTGCTACCTTAGTATGAATCCAGGCTGGGGAACCAAACTGCAGTAGGAATAATTAATTAATGCACTTTTTCCAACACCAATGATTTGGTGGTGTTTGCATTGGATAGCTTTAGTGTCGACTTGACTCACCTGGGTTGAGGGAGCCTCAGTTGGGGAATTTCCCCTATTGGACTGGCCTGTGGCTATGTCTAAGGGGCATCTTCTTGATGAGTGATGTGGGAGGGCCCAGCCCACCGTGGGTGGTGCCACCCCTGGGCAGGTGGACCTATGTTGTATAAGAAAGCAGGTTGAGCAGGGGTCAGGGGAGCAAGTCAGTAAGCAGCATTCCTCCATGGCCTGTGCTCCAGCTCCTGTCTCCAGGTTCCTGCTCTAAGTTCCTACCTTAGGCTTCTTGATGAGCTGTGACCCTGGAGATGTAAGATAAATAAACCCTTTTCTCCCTAAGTTGGTATTGGTCAGAGTGTTTTGTCACAGCAATGGAGAAACAAATTAGAACAAGGATAAAATGACCTTTACACCTTTAAAATATCTCTTTGTTATTTTTTCCTGATTGTTGAAGCAGGTGTTCATGAACTCCAGGCTGGACTCAAACTCTATAGCAAGCCTCCTAGCTCAGCTCCTCAAGTATTGGGACTACAGGACAGTGCCATCACACCTGGCTTATCTTTGAGTATTTATTACGGTACATAGCTAGCAATGTAACATAACACAAACTCTCTCTGAAGGCCTCTCTGGCTTGTAAGAGTATGTGGAGATCCTGGAACCAACATGTTCAGAATTTATGAGTTATACAGCTACATGCTCCAGGAGCCACTGTACAGGGGAAGTGGGGTTCTGGTTAAGTTCATAGCCTCAGATCTTGTCTTCAAGTTGTCTGTGGCTGGGAAGCCACTGTTTAGGGATTCCTGCTGGCCCCTGGCTGTATTTCCCCAGCTCACATCCTGTGTCAGCCTTTAGGCCCTTCTGCCTGGACACAGGTAGACAGGTAGACAGGCCTCCTGAGTCTAGGGTCACTCACCGTCCTCACTCTGGTTCTGGTTTGAGAGCAGGGTCTGCATTCTAACTCTGGCATCTATAACTCTGTTGGCCACCCGCCTAAGTTCCTTCAGATGTTCCAGTTCCTGTGCCAGAAAGGACGCTGCCGTTGTGGTTGGCTTCACTCGTGATGTGTAGCTGTAGAACATCAAGACCTGCATATCGTCCACTTAGCCCATGAAGCGGGGCTTCCCATGGCCAGGAGCATACAAAGTGGTGGAGAAAAACTTCAGCGAGTGTGAGCCTGGGGAAGCAAAGGACTGAGGGATGGCACCACCCACCTCCAGGGACCTCCCTGGCCCCCAGGTCTACTCAAGCATCACTCTGGGTTGGTGACGTTCCAGGACCCTGCTGTTCTGAAAAAGCCTATGGAAATTTACTGACCTCTTTTTAGTGTGAAATGGGCTCTGACCAATCACAGTCGATGAGGCATGGGCGGGGCTAATGAGGGGCACTAACCTGAGGGACCTTTTTGACTCCCTGAATACAACAGGCTCTCACACCATCCAGAGTGCTTTTGGCTGCGACATAGGGCAAGGTCACCATCTCCTACACGGCTACTTGCATGTTGCTCTCGAAGGACTGGATTACATTTCCCTGACCAAGGACCTGCGCTCCTGGACTGCAGTGGATGTAGAGGGGACTCAGAAGACCAGGCAAAATTTGCAGGCATCTGGTTATACGATTCCCTGGAAGATTTTCTTGGAGGGTGAGTGTGTGGAGTGGCTTCTCAGATACCTGGATAAAGGGAAGGAGATGCTACAGCGCACAGGTAAGAGGGGTAACTCCTCCGGTGGTCCTCAGACTGGACTTGTATCACCATCTGCCATGCTACAAGGGAGCAAATGGGACTGCCTCCTAAACACGTGCTGCTAAATACTACCTTCGAGGCATGAGATGGGCTTGTAATGATTCAAAATCAGAAGAGTGAAAAGCGAGGCAAAGTGAGAAAAGATAATGTTAGATTTAGGAGAGCAGAAGAGGAATGGAGTTTAAAGTTTAGAAATAAGAGCCAGAGCCAGACCTGCAATAGGCAAGGGATGTGCTCCTTTATTCAGGGAGCAGTGAGTCCCCGATACCCTTCTGTGGAAAGATGGCATCTGCATCAAAGGGAGGGGCGCTTTGGACTGCTATAGGAACTCTGTGGAGCACAACTGCAAGAGTTAACTCCGTGCTAGGGTCTAGTGTCCTTGAGGGTCTCTCTTCCAAGATTATTTTCTCAGGCAGGCGACCTATCTTAGGGCACTTTAAGGGATTTATGATTATATTGCTTTCTTAATGAACCTTATAGCTCCTTTGTTATTCACACTCTCTATCGGATAACCCTCAGGTCTAACCTTTAATACAGAGGAAGGGTAATAAATCTGTTATTCAGCATGTAAATGGGGTCTTAAGAATGGCCCGTTACAGGAAACCAGAATAATCAGGAATAATGAAAAGACAAAAAATCCTTCACACCCTGGCTGAGAAGGCTGAGGAATCAGGGCAGATGGGCTCTGAGTGCTGTGAAAAGAGAAACTGAATGATACAATGACTCTTCCCTTCTTGCGGAAAGGCTGTATAATCTGACGCAATAAGAAAGACATCATTGCTCCGCAACACTCCTCGGGGTAAAGGAACTGGCTGTGATGGCCCCAGTTCCAAGGACCCACCGCTGGAAGAGAGCCAGTGCTCTTAATTGCTGAGCCATCTCTTCAGCCTGGAGTCACTGTGTCTTAACTCACTCTGAAATATAGGGCCTCATACCCTTATTCAAGAATTTTCCAAGAAGTAGGTATTCCTAAAATCCTTAAGTTCATGCTAAGTGCTACTCTCCATTTTTCAAATTACTTAATTGAATTTTTGTGAATTTCATACATCTTGGTCATATTTAGAACCCCTTTCCTATCTGCACCTCCGCCATAGTCCCCCACTGGATTTCATATATTCTGTCATATATGTTAAGGTTTACCAAGCTACATTTGTGTCCCCAAATATCCCTCATTATGAGAGTCCATGCACTGGACCCTAGCCAACCTATTTAGTGTCATGTCCTTAAAGAAAACCAACTCTCCCTCTACCTGTAGTCACTAGATGCTAGTAATTCTTTACCTAAGGTTGGGGCTTCTTACCCATTTCCCCTCGTCTATGCTGGGTTTTTGTCTGATTTGTGCTTGCATGGGTATTATGCATGCTGTTACATTGCTGTGAGTTTATATGAGTAACTGCCCAGCTGTCTGGAAAACTCTATTTCCTGTGGTCATCCAGCACCCCTGGCTCTTACAGTCTTTCCACCCCTTCTTCCACAGTGGTTTATGAACCCTTGGTGGCAGAGTTTTGATATAGGTGTCCTACCACAAATAAGCACTTTGCAGTCTCTTAATCCCTATAAGTGCTGTTCTCTAAATCTCCAACCCAACTATAGGGTCCATTCTCAGGATGGTCGCATCATCAAAGCCCAAGTGGTCCAGAGGAAGGAAGAGGTTTTTCATCTCTGATCCTTTTCTTCAGAGCCCCCAAAAACAGACCTAAAGGTGATATCACCCTGAGGTGCTGGGCCCTGGACTTCTACCCTGCTGACATCACCCTGACCTGGCAGAGGGGTGGGGATGACTTGACCCAGGATATGGAGCTTGTGGAGACCAGGCCTGCAGGGGATGGAACCTTCCAGAAGTGGGCAGCTGTGGTGTTCTCTTCTGGAGAGGAGCAGAGATACACATGCCATGTGCAGCATGAGGGGCTGCCTGAGCCCCTCACCCTGAGATGGGGTAAGGAGGGTGTGGGCACAGAGCCTGCTGTCAGGGAAAGCAGGAGCCCTCCTGGAGCCCCTGAGCAGGGTCAGGGCTGAGAGCTGGGGTCAGGCCCTCACCTTCCCTTCCCTTCCCAGAGCCTCCTCAGCCCACCATCCCCATCGTGGGAATCATTGCAGACCTGGGTCTCCTTGGAATTTTGGTCACTGGAGCTGTGGTTGCCATTGTGGTGCTGAGGAAGAAGCACACAGGTAGGGAAAGGATAATGCTACAGGTTTGGGCCTCACTGGGAAATTTCAAGCCCTGATTGTAAATGTGCCCATCTCCTGTCTTTGTCTATAAGGTTTACCAGTATACCTTTGTTACACACTTTGGGAGCCGTTCTTACTAAATCTGTAAAGTACATATGAAAATGAGGGACAAATCTTCATGTTGATGATTTTGGTGGTGTAAACATGATCCTAGCAGACACAGGTCAGACAAGGAGCCAGTTGGAAACAGGCCTCTTGGAAAGCACTGGTCATCTTCTTGCAGGAGCTCTTGTCTCCTGTTACCTAGCTCTGCCCTACGTGTACAGTCACACCTCTGGAAATTCTCTGAGGTTCAGGACTTGGAGTTTCCTCTAGGATCTCATCAGTCTGCATTCACCTCATCCCAGAGAGGGAAATGAAATTTAGTTAGTTTGTCATTCTGTTACCACATCTTGGCTTCTTGTCCCAGCACCTGACCTCTCTTCACACAGTAGGAAAACACTCCAGTGAGAGTCTGGAAAGGAGGCAGAGACCAAGTCCCCTGTCACTTCTCCAAAATTTCCTGCAGCTGGGCACAGCATAAGTCCTCGGATCCACCAGCTGGATGACCACATGCTGGACCTCCACTCAGCACATGGAGAGAAGGAAAAGCTGGAACTGCATAGAATGCATCTTGTCAAGGTGACATCGCCACATCCAGTTTCCAGGAGCAGCGGGGAAGCTGTCCCAGCCACAGTGAGCAGCACTGGGTGTCAGGGTGTGAGCAGTGGCTCCTGGGCCCAGTGGATCCTGTGTTGACCTGGTGCTGATGGGTTGTTGGGTTCTGTTCCTGCTGTGAAACTTGGTGCTTTGACTTTTTCCAAAATAATCTCCTATCACCTGATATCACGTATATAATTTCTTTATGTTTAAATAGTAAGAATTCAGATTCCACTATCTGTGCTCAAAGTCAGATCAGTCCAGGAAATTTTCACGTAGCACCATTCAGAGCCTCTTCTTCTCAACTGCTTCCTGTGTCTTCCACCAGAGACCGTGCCCACAGGAGAGACAACGATATGTATCTGTCACCATGACAGCTCAGGGCTCATGACACATGTCCTTTTGTACTGTCTTAGGGAAAACATACTTCGCCATTTGGGACTATCCTTCATTGTGAGTGTTGCTCTGATTATTAACATCAGTGGCCACAAACTTTCTTCCTAAATACTCAGGCCCCTTCCCAGACGCCACTATCTTAGACTGTGGAGCATGGAGCCCGGTCATTACTTTTTTCCCTTCTTTCTTTTTTTGGCAGAGTCTCACACTGCACCCCAGACTGACTTGGAACTCACTAGGTAGCTGTGATGGTTAATCTTTCTCAGCTTGACTGGATTTAGAATTTCCAAGAAGATGTGGCCTGAGTGCATACATGAGTCCATGAAGGTGTTTCCAGAGAGGATTAACCAGTAGGGAAGGCCTAGACTGAAATTCAGTGGCAACGTTCTCTGGGTGGAGACCCAGACTGACTAAAAGAGGGATGAGGAGAAAGGCAGATGAGAGCCGCCATCCCACTCTCTGCTTCCTGATCCATGAAGGAGTCCCAGCCACATGTTTCAGCTGCCATGAACACGTTGTACCTTTCCTGACATGATGGACTGCACCCTCTTAAATCATGAATCAAAGTAAATGTTTCTTCCTTTAAGTTGCTTCGGTCTGATTTCTGTCACAACAATAAGAAAAGTAACTAATTCAGTTACTCAATCTAGCCTTGAACTCTAAGCAATCCTCCTGTCTCAGTTACAGTGGTGCTGGGATTGCAGATGTGATCCACCACACCTGTCCCAGGACTCACATATATAACAAGCTCTAGGTGAGGCTAATGCATCTCCCAGGGGCTCCTGGTCTGCATCCTCACAGCTGTGTGATCTGAGCACCAGTGGCTTCTGCACCAAGCTTGTTATAAAAACAGGGTCTCAGCTCTGCACCAGATTTCCTGAATCCTGTTGAGATGTCCAGGGGGGTTCCTGTGCACCAAAATATGAAGACTTCCTGGTCTGTGGGCTTCTAACACAGGCCCAGAGCTGTTTAGTCTGCTCCAGTGTGTGCACTAGCACTGGGCCAGGGTTCAGGGCTTGTTCTCTTGCCGTACTGTAGCTAAGGATGGCCTTGGTAATGTTATTAATATCCCAGGGTTTAAATATCATTTAACATCTTCTCCCAAGTCTACTTCCCCAGCTCAGGCGTTTCTCCTGCTCTCCAGACTCAGCTGTCCCCCACTGTCCGCCTGAGGCTCACTGGAATTCCCCGTCTCTACAGAAACTTGTTCAGTCATGAATCTCTGGTGTTCTTGCTTCCTTCTTATATCCAGATTTAAACCAGGAGGAAATGTTGTCATGTCCACATTTAAAATTAAATCCAACTGCTTCCCACTCTTCCCTCTGCTCACAGCCAGGATCTCCAGTCTGGAATCCCACACCTTTTCCTGCTGGTTCCCCCACCGCCTTGCTGTCTCTCATAGCCCACTCGGCTACAAGCAGGGCAACCACAGGAATCCTTTTGTTTTGTTTAGTTCATTTTTGATTTTTAAAAAATAGGGTTGATGTGGCTGAAGTTGTGACCTCCTAGTTCTCTCTCTCCCAAGTGCTAGGATTAAAGGCATGTGCCACACACCTGACTCATGGGTTCTCCCCCGCCCTTCTTTCTACATTGTAGATACTCATTCCTGTCAGATGTATAGCTGGTAAAGATTTTCTTCCCCTCTATGGGCTGTCCATTCATTCTGTTAATTTTTTTGATTGTTGTACAGAAGGTTTTCAGTTTCATAAAATCCCATTTGTCTGTTCTTGCTATCATTTCCTGAGCTATTGGAGTCCTTTCTTGAAAGTCTTTGCCAATCGTTGTTGGAGACTACTGTTTTACCTGAACGCTGCTGAACACGTGCTTGACTGTGCACAACGGCGCCCACGTTCAAGGATGTAAGTTGAAAAGAAATGGGCGTTGAAGCAGATAAAGGAATGCAGTGTCCCATCCCCAGGCTTCCTAAGAGAAGAGCAGTCTAATAGCAGGTAATACATTCTGTTAAGCTTAGCTGCTTCCTTCTAAACAAACAAGTTCTCTGTTTTAAAGTAGCATACCAAGAAGTTTTGAGGGAGATTCTACTCTGAGTATCTTCAACACTGCATTCTGTGTGACTCGTGTGAATTCTTCTGATGGAGATGACAGTGATTAGGAAGCTGAGGGAAATCCAGAGGCATTGACAAGGTGAGTCCTGTGTCATGTCATCAGCCCCTCTTAATACCCACCAGGCCTTTTTAGTTTCTGACTTCTCACCAGTCATCCTTTTAGGAAGAAATTTGTTATATAGCTTTAACATCAGGGTGTAATACCATAAGGAAGTGATTTTATTTCCACACCCTCTAGCTAGTCCTCAAACTACCTACTTTCTTCCGTTTATAGAAATTGCCTGGATTACAGCCACTCTTCCCAGCCAACTGTATGGAATCTGACCTAATCACACATGGCCTCCTGGATTTGGGGAGGGCTAAAGTTTATAATCTGGGGAAGGCTAGGAAGAAGAGGCGTGACCCATGCTGGGTAAAGGCTATCCAGTGCACATACCCTCAGGTCATACATATACCTCGGCTTCCCCTCAGTTATCTTGGTAAGTAAGCTCAATAAATTCATTGGTTCCCCAGTAAAATTTTAATCAAACATTGGATCGACACTAGAAGCTTGAAAGGGAATAAGCATTGCTTAGCATCCCCAGGAAAAGAAGTCTCACAACAGATGGAAAATTTATTAGTTAATGGTATTATGTCTCATAATTATTAAACAAAAGAAAATGAGAATGTAAAAGATGTGAAAAGGATATGGGAATGGGGATATTTTCCAAAATAGAAAAAATGAGAAAGCCTAAGCAAGTGATGAAGGTCTGTGTAGGTTTGTTATATATAAAGCATGAGAAAAAAATATATACACATAATTTAAAAATGTCTATGGTCATAATTTAGTCAACTAGTTTAAGGAATAAAATATATATCTAGTCAAAGTTTATCTGAGAATATTTGGTTTTTTATCCAAGCTTTATCTACATAGCACATGGTAATTAAAAGTACCAGACTGGTGAAACTAACCTTATTGGATGTTTAATAGCCATACTTTGAGACCTATACTAATGTGGTCAGAGGGACTTGAAGGACAGTTTTTGCCCCTTGTCCTCCAAGGTCAACTAAGTTCTAGGGGACTATGGAACATCTCTCAAAATGTCCTGTAACTGTGGTGAGTCACCTGTCCTCTTGTTCAGGGAGGACATGGAGACCCCACGAGATGGACTTGAACCAGTGTCCGGTCTACAAAGAGGAGGGTTAACTCAGAGGAAATATCTCATTCATGCTTCCAAGTGAAGCCAGACATGGTCAAGCAGGACCTTTGACCTATCTTCACATAGATGGAACTGGTAAAAGAAAGGA
>NW_008333122.1:49167-50360 GCF_000622305.1 Nannospalax galili
TTTTTTCTAGTTTCCTGTCTAGAACTTGTAATGCTAATTACTCTTGCCTTGACTTCTCCTTCACATCTCCTAGTCAAGATTCAAGGACTTTCTTTCCCCCTTAGAGATAAGAGTTATGCAGTCTGGGAGTCTTTTAGATAGACCCACTGAAGCGGTACTCCAATTGCCTCACCCTGCATCCCTGTTCAGAAGCCAGAGCTGTCTGTGTCCTGATTCCCTATTGGCAATTTGGGTGACCTCTTCAGAGGATGGTGTGATAAGAATAGGAGGTAGGAACTGACTAGGCAGTTAGAGTAAAAAGACCCCAAAGAAAAGTAGGCAGTTTCTTGGCTAAAACTTTTGGAAATCCTTGTCAAGAAATTCCAATGGACTTGCATATGAACATTTGAAAATTGCCCTGTTCTGACTTTTTTCTAGTTCCCTGTCTAGAACTTGTAATGCTAATTACTCTTGCCTTTACTTCTCCTTCACATCTCCTATTCATGATTCAAGGACTTTCTTTTCCCCCTAGAGATAAGAGTTATGCAATTTGGGAGTCTTTTAGATAGACCCACTGAAGGGGTACTCCAATTGCCTCACCCTGCATCCCTGTTCAGCATGGAAGAAGCCAGAGTGGTCTGCATTCCCTATTGGAAATTTGGGTAACTTCTTCAGGGGATGGTGTGATAAGAATAGGAGGTAGGATTTGGCTAGGCAGTTAGGGTAAAAAGACCCCAAAGAAAAGTAGCTGGTTTCTTGGCCAAAAGTCAAAATGTTCTTGGAGCCCTTAGCAACATACTCCACTCCAAAGGCCAAAAATGGACCATCGTATGAACATTTGAAAATTGCCCTGTTCTGACTTTTTTCTAGTTCCCTGTCTAGAACTTGTAATGCTAATTACTCTTGCCTTTACTTCTCCTTCACATCTCCTATTCATGATTCAAGGACTTTCTTTTCCCCCTAGAGATAAGAGTTATGCAATTTGGGAGTCTTTTAGATAGACCCACTGAAGGGGTACTCCAATTGCCTCACCCTGCGTCCCTGTTCAGCATGGAAGAAGCCAGAGTGGTCTGAGTCCCTATTCCCTATTGGCAATTTGGGTAGCCCCTTCAGACGTTGGTGTGATAAGAATATGAGGTAGGAATTTGCTAGGCAGTTAGGGTAAAAAGACTGCAAAGAAAAGTAGCCAGTTTCTTGGCTAAAACTCACAGTGT
>NW_008333122.1:50407-56091 GCF_000622305.1 Nannospalax galili
TCAAAACACCTTATATGCATGTATGAAATTCTCAATAAATTATTTATTTTAAAAAAAAGAAATTGCCTGGATTAAAAACATTCTGGGGCTGGCAAAACAGTTCATCAGGTAAATCGACTTGCCACACTAGCCTAGAGACCTGCATTTGATGCCTTTAGAATCCATATAAGGGTGGAAAGAGAAAACTGACCCCAGAAAGTGGTCCTTTGACCTCCACATGTCAGCTGAGGCATATGTACCCCCACACATACACATTATACACAGAGAAAAGACAAATAACGTTTTTTTGTTTTGTTTTGTTTGTTTGTTTGTTTGTTTTTTACAAAAGGAAACCCTTCTGAAAAGAATAATATCTTAAGGAAGTCTCATTCAGCTTTGACATCACAGACATGAGGTGGGCTGTTACTGGCCACAGAACCCACAGGCCTTTCCCTGTAGAAGCCCCACATGGGCTCTGAGAAGATGCAGAAGGAACTTGCAATAAATTCCCCATTTCAAAGAAATGCCTGCCTTCACGTCCTCACCCTGTCACCCCAATCTTGTCAGTAGAGGAAGACAGAAAAGAGGATTCAGACATTGAATGAAAGTGATTTGCACAAGATTTAAGTGCCACAAATTCTCTGGTTTTCCCTCATGACAAAGTGCTTGTTTACAGTGATCAGTCTCTGTACGACGTTCTAGTAAAACTCATTTATATTTGTTTGTCTGCTTGTTGTGTGTGTGCACATGTAGAGCTCAGAGGACAGCCTGGTGGAGTCACTTCTCCCTGTCACCATGTGGTTCCTGGGGAAGAAATCCACATCTTCAGGCTTGGAGGGAACTGCCTTTACCTACTGAGCCATCTCCCTGGCTGCTCATCTTTAGATTTCCATACACCGTGATTTGCCATTTGTCTCTGATTTATATATTTGCAGGAAGATAATCAACCCAGACTGAATACCTCAATCATACTGTGAATTTCCTTCAGTATTTTGTCCAGTACTTAAGCATAGTTTGGATTCCACAGTCTTTACCCAAGTCTCTGCCTTTACAGTATGTCGACACTATTTGGAACCACACAAAGCAGGCGTCCTCACAGACCCTTACTCTTCCAAACGCTGTTGATGAATGAAGCCACAAAGCCTCCAGATCCTGACTGCAAAATCTTGCTCTAACTTAGGACAAGAGAAAGCTCAGGGCACAACTCAACTCAGAACGCTTAGAGTTGAAGTCAGGCGCGGTGGCGCACACCTTTAATGCCAGCACTTGGGAGGCAAAGGCAGGTGGAAATCTGAGATGGAGCCAGCCTAGTCCACAAAGGGAGTTCCCGGCCAGCTAGGACTACATAGTGAGACACTGTCTCAAACAACAACAACGAATGCTTAGCAGCAGTTTAGTCCCTGCTGCTCCTCCACACAAAGACACAGTTAGGCAAATTTTATGGGAGAAACTGCAGTGCTATCAATGGATTCTTATTGCTGCTCTCTCACTCTGCTCCCCCCACCCCACTGCTGCAGGGCCCATTCTCTCTGCCTCAAAGACTCCAACTCACTGTGAAATCCTGCACTTAGCACTGCCCACACCCCTGGTCCCCAGATTACCTAATTCCAAGAAAGCCTTTCACCTATATTGCCATGAGGTGGGATTGCTGAGGGCATCCAAGGACATTCCGTTTGCCTTGAAGAGCCACCCAGTGGCTTATGTTTTCATACTGTTTGGACCCTCTCACAGCAGCCATGCCCCAGTGCCTGTGTGCAGCAGCGTCCACTGTCATCCTACAAAGCCAGTGTCTTGCATTAGGATCCCTGTTTACCATAATATTCTTCACGCTGTGTTTGGTTCTTTACATGTGGTTAAGACACAGCACTTCGAAAGCAGGAAGGAGATGGCTGGGAAGCTAGGGCAGAGCTAGTCATTCCCGTTCTCTACAGCTGCTTTCCAAGAGCCATCACCAGAGAAATACCTGTGGGTTATGGAAGAGCTGTCTGAGCGCCTCTCATTCCTTCATAACCATGTCTATAGTTCTGAGGCAATCATGTGGAGAGCAAAGGGGATCCCCATCTATCAGGGGGTGGTAGATGCCTAGCCAGAGGGGTGAGGACTGGTCCCAGGACTTGTTCAGAGGTGGTCTGTCTGACACTCAGCCCCCACCCCCTAGAACAGCAGTTCTTGAAGCATGCTCTATGGAACCCCAGAAGTCACTCAGATCCCTGCATGGGATTCACAAGGTCATAATTATTTCATGCTTCTAGAATTCACCTGCCATATTTACTGTACTTTGACAGTGAGCTAATCTGTTGGTACCATAGCGCAAATTGAGAATGAGGAACCAAACTGATATAGGGGTTATTTATTGTATTATCTAACACCAATTACGGGATAAAAAGACACTTTTACTTTTAAAATAACTTTTGTGGGCCAGAGAGATGGCTCAGTGGTTAAGACCACTGGCTGCTCTTTCAGAGGACCCAGACTCAAATTCCATCACTCAGATGGCAGCTAACAACCCTCTGTAACTCCAGTTCCATGGGATCTGATGCCTTCTTCAGGTCTCCGTGGGCATTGCATGACACGGACACACCTACATACATGCAGGCATTAACACTCATGCACATTAAATAAGTAAATAAATGTTTAAAATATTTTTGTTTACTTTTCTATTTCTTTGGAGGCATGGTCTCGTGTAGTCCAGACTGTCCACAAACTCTGTAAAAAGTTTCCTATCTCAGTATCCCAAGTGCTGGGATTACAGGCTAACGCCACCACAATTAGCTTACCTTTTAGTTTTTAAAAATGATTCATTTATTTTCATTTATGTGTAAGTGTGTGTGCCTGCTTGTCTGTATGTGCACCATGATCATGCAGTGCTCATGGAGGCCAGAAGAAGGGGCCAGGTCTCCTGGGGCTGGAGTTACAGGTGGTTTTGAGTCGCCCCATGTGGGTGCTGGTCACTGGGCCTTCTGCAAGAGCAGCAAGTGCTCATAATCTCTAAGCAATCTCCCAGCTCCTATCTTTTAGCTTTTATTATGGTAAATGTGTACAGATGTAATAGTCACAAAGTCCCTTGGGGCCTCACTAATTTGTAAGGGCGTATGGTGATCCTGAAACCAAAACGTTCAATATTCCTGACACAGCTCCTGGCCAAGACTCAGGGAGACACTGTAACAGAGCACTAGGTACAGGAGGATGAGGTGTTGGGCAAGTTCTTGGTCTCAGGTAGGACTCTAAGGTCTAGTCTGCAAAGGTGGTGCTCAAGTGAGGAAGCCAAGGGTTGGGGATCCCTTGTCACCCCGAGTTCATTTCTCTGTCTCAGTCCTGGGTCAGCTGTCAGGTCCTCTGCCTGGAAACTTGTCCTCCCTCCAACTGTATGACCAAATTCTGGAGAAAGCCACCCAGTCACTGTGCTCTCTCCCACAAACACCCACAATGCTATAAAGAACAGAGAGAGGAACTCGGACTCAACCTCTCCAGGTTTTCCAAACACAGAGGATGGGGTCCGCAGATCCCTGCGCCCTTCTCCGGCTGCTCACTACCGCCCTGGCTCCGACCCAGACCTGCGCAGGTGGGTGCTGGGTCTGGTGGGAAATGGCCTCTTTGGGGAGGAGCGAGGGCGCTGCCCCCGGGAGCACAGCGCCCGGGAAGCCGCGCCTCCGCCCTCGCCCACCCAGACCCTCCCCGCTGACCCACCAGGACGGCCCTGCCCCGCTCCTTCTGCACCCGGAGCCCCGCACCCCTTGCCTCGCTCCTTCTCCACCCGGAGCCAGGCGCCCTCGCTCCTCTCCAGGCTGCGCCCCTATCCCGGGGTCTCATCGCCCTTGGTCTCCAGGCTCACACTCCTTGAAGTTTTTCGCCACTGCCATGTCCCAGCCGGGTGTGGGGGAGCCTGCCTTCATCTTCGTGGGCTTCGTAGACGACACTCAATTCCTGCATTTCAACAGCCGCGGGAAAAGTCCTCGGATGGAGCCTCTCGCGGCGTGGGTGCAGCAGATGGGGCCGGAGTATTGGGAACGGCAGACCGGCGAGGACACTGCAAAGAATTCCCTGGTGAACTTGCAGAAGGCGATGGAGGTCTACAACCACAGCCAGGACGACGAGTGACCCCGGGTCGGAGGTCACGACCCTCCACGTCCCCACGGACGGCCTGAGTCGTCACGGGTCTCCGGGTTCGAGGTTCGACCCGACGCTGCGGGACCCGCGGGGACCCTTAGCTGCAAAGGGACCCTAGATGCAGTTTCCTGTACCGTTTGGCTACAAAGGAGGGCTGTGGGCGGGGCTTCTTGCGGGGCGGGTCCGTTGTGGGCGGGGTTGCAGGAGGGTGGGGCGGAGTGGGGCGGGGCGGTGAGGAGAGGCTGAGCTCCAGGACGAGGCGGTGAGCGGCGATCGCGGGTGGTGTGTGTGGGCGGGGCCGATCGCAGGGGCGGGGTCAGGCTCTCACGTCTTTCGGTGTGTATCTGGCTGTGACGTGGAGCCGGATGGACGCTTCCTCCGCGGGTGTGAGCAGCACGCTTAGGACAGCCTCGATTACCTCACCTCGGACGAGGACCTGAGCTCTTGGACTGCAGGCGACAGGGCGGCTCAGAACACCCAGCGGAAGCTGGTGTGGCGGTGCAAAGGAGATCCTACTTGAAGGGAGAGTGTGTGGAGCCACTCCGCACATACCTAGAGATAGGGAAGGAGACTCTGCAGAGAGCAGGTTAGGGTTAATTCCTCCATCTGTCCTCGGACTGGGGCTCACTGAGGAGGGAGGAAAATGGGACCAGCTGGAATTCCTCCTCTCTTACATCTGGAGGGGGGTGAAGATGCTCCTGGGTTTCCTGGTCCAGCATCAGAGAGTGACTCCAGGGCTCACCCTTCTCTAAGTTCAGAGTCTCAGGATAGGAGAGAAGATCCTGAAATAACCAACCAGCAGTTCCCGTCCATCTGCAGCCCACTGTGAACCCTGACAAGGTTCTCTGTCCACAGTCAATGTCTTTAGACAGCTCCGGAGGTACTGAGACTCTGAGCCCCACCAAGTGAGGACCCAAAGCCCATTTGGTGGGTGGTAAAACCTGTTGCGCCAGTCATGCTGAGTCTCAGTCCCATCAAAGTAGCATCAGCAGTTCCTTTCTCCCTTTAGGAGTCCTGGAGTCTCTGATCTTGCCTGTTTCATTCTGATTCTAGAACTTTCCAAGGAGTAGATTATCCCTGATGACTGAATCTAGACTTGGTGCTTGAATCCATCCCTCACCCCAGTTCTCTCCATTCCCAGGATGGTCACAATAGCAGTTCCTGAAAGAACTGAAAATGCCTGAATTTTCCAACTCTTCCCTTCAGACCCCCCCCAAAGGCACATGTGACCCATGACCTCAGACCTGAAGGTGATGTCACCTTGAAGTGCTGGGCCTTGGACTTCTACCCTACAGAGATCACCCTGACCTGGCAGAGGGATGGGGATGACTTGACCCAGGATATGGAGCTTGTGGAGACCAGGCCTGCAGGGGATGGAACCTTCCAGAAGTGGGCAGCTGTGGTGGTCTCTTCTGGAAAGGAGCAGAGATACACATGCCATGTGAAGCATGAGGGGCTGCCTGAGCCCCTCACCCTGAGATTGGGTAAGGAGGGTATGGGCACAGAGCCTGCTGTCAGGGAAAGCAGGAGCCCTCCTGGAGCCTCTGAGCAGGGTAAGTGCTGAGAGATGGGGTCAGGCCCTCCCCACCCCTATCTTT
>NW_008333122.1:56187-60526 GCF_000622305.1 Nannospalax galili
GGCCCAACCCTTGTTCCAACATACTCAGGTCTCCTTCCAGACCCATCCTTTAAACTGTTGAGCATGAAGCCAGGGTATTGCTCCACCCTCTTGTTAGAAGTTTTAAAAAATTCATTCATTTAATTTTTTTATGCGCATGTATGTTTTCCTGCTTGAGTTCATGTGAACCACATACGTGCCTGAGCCTGAAGAATCCAGAGCCCCTTGAGCTGGAGTTTCAAGCGGTCGTGAGCCACCATGTATGTGCTGTGAATCAAATCCATGTCCTGTGCATGAGCAGTAACTGTTCTTAACAGCTGAGTCATGTCTCTAGCCCCCTCTTTGTTTTCACAGGGTCTCACACTATTCCCCAAGTTGGCTTTGATTCATGATATAACTGTGATGCTTAATTTTCATTATCAACTTGAATAGATTTAGAATCTCCCAGCGGATACATTTCTGAGCATGTTCCAGAGAGGATAAACTGAGGAAGCAGGATGGCTCCATCCCATGGGTTGTGGGCCCAGACTGAAGAAGGGAAGGAGAAAGCCAGGTGAGAGACACAGAGCTCTCTGCTTCCTGATCCATGGAGACATGAGGAGTCTCAGTCACGTGGTCTCACTGCCATCAACCCCACCATGACTGACACCATGATGGACTGCACCCTCTTCCTTTATGAAACAAACAAATAAATCCTTCTTCCCCTAAGTTCCTTCTTTCAGATATTTTGTCACATAAGAAAAGTGATTAATGCAATAATAGCTGAGGCAGTCCTTGGGCTCCCAGAAACCCTCCTGCCTCTGTCTATTATGTGCTGGTATGAACCAAACACCAGGCTCCAGAAGTGACTCATGTACAAGGTGTGAGATTGATGCATCACTAGACATGTGGGGTCTGCATCCTTTCAGCTGTGTGGTCCCAACACCAGTAACCTTAGTCCAAGCTCATTATACAGAATCTTAGCTCTGCACCAGAATCTTGTGGAGATGTCCAGGGGACTCCTGTGCACAGGAAAGCTGGGCCTGTCTGTTCTGTGGAATTTCCAGGTTCAACCCCAGAACTGTGTGTTCTGTTCCAGGTTTGTGATCTGAATGTAATCACATGTTTGAATACTTGGTCCCCAGCTGGTGTTTGAGAAGGTTGTGGGACCTTAGGATGTAGAATTTTGCTGGAGGAATTGGGTCATTGGCCACAGGTCTTCAGGATTTAAAAATAAATAACCAGGCAACATTTATTTTGAATACTTCTATGTTGTTTTTCCCCCCACAAGCAGGAATTTCCTTCTATTACATAGATCTATTTATTGACAATTAAGACATGTTCATAAGAGTTTTTGCCCCCCCATAACCCTCTCTCAGCCCTTTCAATACTCTCACTGAACCCCTTAATCTTCCCAACAAGTAACCCTCCCTTATTTCATACTTTTGTTTGTTTTTTTTGTTGTTGTTGTGACCTACTTAGCTTAATTAAGTTTGCTTGCGTGAGCATGGTGCGGTTCTTTACTGGAGCCCAGGCAACTTACCAGTTGCTTCTCCACTGAAGAAAATTACTCTCCATCCCCAAGACCATTAAGTGCCTTGCTCTAGAAAGCCATTGCTGGTGGTTGGTCTTGGGGGTTTTGTGGTGTGTGTGTGTGTGTGTGTGTGTGTGTGTGTGTGTGTGTGTGTGTGTGTTGTGAAGAGTCACTCCCTTGTTGCTTAATGAGAGGACACTCATCTTGGAGGCAGTACCCTCCATAGCTTCCTTTTCTACATTAATGTGACAATTCCACGTGGGTTGAGAGGTCAAGGATTTGATTCTACCCCAGAACTCACAGTTAAGGCAGAAGACTGTGAACTAGAATTGTTATTGATATTAGTGCAAGTTTTTGTGTCACATCTCAAAGAAATTATGCCAACCTGCCAATTCTGATTGCATTCAAGTTGTTGGATCTGTGCACAAACGATTTTCTTGCCTGTATAATCAGACTGTTAGGTAGCTAGTTCACTATTAGCAAGAATAGACAGGACACCTTCCTCATAATCAACAGTTTACAGAATTCAGATCTGGAACGACAGGACTTATTCATCAGATGAATGAGATCTTAGTCACATCAATGCTCCCAGGAGGAGAAGGTGCCTCTGTGACCTTCCCAGAAGGCCCTCGGTAACAATCTAAACCTTGTTCCCGAAACCTTAATCCTTACAGAAATGCTGTATTAAAGGAGCATTTCTGATAATGAACAAAGGCATCCAGTTTCCGCTCTGTAAGTATCAAAACACAAGCCTGTTGGCCACCTTAACAGGACAAAGACCCCAGCAAAGCTACTTGTTTTGTAGACTTTAGAAATAGTATAGAGCTGCCTAGTGTGTAAAGTGTCTAATGGTCCCTTTGGCCCTGTTCATCCTCCTCACTGCAGAGTGCTGTCCTCTGCTCTGCAGTGAGCTGTTCACTTTCTATACCACACTGTGTGTTTCATCTGAATTCCTTAAAAAATAATTTTTTACATTTTAATTCATTTTGAGTACCTCTGCGTCTGTGTAAATGTGTGAGTGCCACTGCATGGGTGTAGAGGTCAACGGACAACTTCTGGGAGTCAGTTTTCTCTTTTCACAAGGTGGGCCCCAGGCATCAAACTCAGGTTGCCTGGCTTGGCAGCACGTGCCTTTACCTGCCGACCCTTCCTGCAGACCCCCCATCTAAATCCTTTTGATGGAGAGAGCACATGGTCTAAGAAGTTTAGGGGGCTTAAGAGCCAGATCCCAGTGAGAAGACTCACTGTATCATCAGGCCCATACTCTAGACCCATTTAGATGTTGAATTCTCAACAGTAAGTCTTATACAAAGAAATTTGCTATGTAAATTCAATGTCACCATTATAATATCATAAGGATGTAAGAATGTAATGTTAGGGCCCTTTGTGTTGGTTCATGCCTTTAATCCCTAATGCTTGGGAAGCAGAGACAAGCACATCTCTATGAGTTTGAGACCAGCTTGGTCTATGTAGTGAGTTCCAGGCCAACCAAGACTACATAATGAGAACCTGTCTCAAAAAAAAATAATAATAATGGTAGAATCCACAAGACCTGCAGCTGCCCTTCCGTTTCACTTATATCCTGACTGAGACAAAGTGAGCTTACTTCAAAGGTGAGTTTGCAGTCACATTATCCCCTGTTCCCCACCACTTTCCCTGACGCCTGCCTGGGAATCAGAGAGCCTGGGGGCAGGTTTGTGCTGTGAAATCACCGTCATCCTCAGGCAGTTGAGAAGACACCTCCTGGGCAGCTTCTGCCATGTGGACCCTGATACCTCTCTTCAGAGACTCCTACGTGCTGTCTATCTTTGGTGCAGGGACCTGACTTCCTCTTACTACCCAACCATGCAGTTGTCTCTCTGTCTGTCCATGGCCTTGGTACCACTTCTAGTAAACTCCATACTCCCAATAATCCCTATCTGAACCCCAGACATTTCAAAGGAAGTATTTCTATTTCCATACCCTCAGACCGAACCTCAAGCTTCCTACTTTTTCTTTCCTTCACAGAAAACTGGCTGGATTTAAAACACTCTGAACAGAATGACTTCTCACAGGAAGTTGCACAGTGTGGGACTCACACACACATGAGGCTGGACTGCCACTGACCACAGACCCACAGGCCCTGCCTGGGAAGGGAACAAGCCTTTCCCTTTAGAAGCCCAACATCACCTGTGACAAGATGCAGAAAATTCCCCCTTTCATCAGGACGTCCAGTTTCACGTCCCTCTTCTGTAACACCTATCTTGTCAGTAAATGAAGATGAAAAAGTGGAAACCGTCAATCAGCAGTAGATTTAAGTGTCGTAGTCTTTGTGTTCCCTTGTTCTGACATGGTTTATGGCCATCAGCCACTGCTTATCTTTCTTTTAGATTCCCTTACACCTGTGACTTGACATTTCTCTGTAATTACCTTTACAGGGAGATAATCAACATAGATTTCTCTGCCTCGGGCATACTATGACTCTCTCTCAGTACAATTTAGATTCCATAGCCTGTACTCCGGGCTCCAGTTTTTCACACTATGTTGACAATGAATTATTTTGTAATAAGATAGACAAGGTGTTCTTATAGACATTCATTCTCAGAAAGCTCTTGAAGAACGAGGCCATGAAGCCTCCAGAATAAACATCAACAGCTGCAAAACCTGCACTAACTTTGGACCTGGGATTCCTCAGGCCACTCCAAAGTTCACCTCAAAATGCTTAGAGTTGATTTTTCCTCTCTATCTCTCCAAACAAATAAGCACTTAGATACCTTATGGGAGCAACTGGCTGTCAACATCAATGGATCCCTAACGTTTCCTCTCTTACTCTGCAGATTCCCCACCACAACCAATATGGGAGCCCCT